>NW_025336346.1:18507366-18659897 GCF_004798865.1 Varanus komodoensis
GGATGGAGTCACTGAAGCAGTTGGTGTGAGCTTGAGTGGACTCCGGGGGATGGTGGAGGACAGGAAGGCCTGGAGGAGTGTTGTCCATGGGGTCGTGATGGGTTGGACATGACTTTGCGACTAACAACAAAAAATGTAATGGCTCCAAAGTGTTTTCCAAAGGCTGAATCCCATTAAAGTAACTGGATTATGACCTAGCAAGATGACCAAGGAGATGATGATGATGATCACTTTGCACTTATATTCTGCTTATTTACCTCTTCTCAGGAACCTAAGGTGAATTACATATTATCCTCACAACAGCCACCCTGTAAATTAGCTTAGAAAGGAAGTGAGTGACTGGTCCAAAGTCTCCCAGTGAGCATCATGGCCATGTGGGCACCCAGATCTCCCAGGTCTCCAGTCCAACCACCACATAAAAAGCAAAATATGAGCAAGGGCAACAGAATAAACATTCAAGTGAAAGATGCTGAGAAAGCCGAAATGGTGTACTGCATGGATTCTGATCTGAGCTGGCTGGCCAGGTGCACATTCAGTTTACTAATTTCTTTTTATAATTGTTAGCCTGCATTTTCTTTGAGAACCTCAGGCTTTCCCCCATCTTCATTCCTTCTTGGTGAGGTCGGTTGGACGGAGAGAGAGTGATCAGCCGGAGATCATCCAATGAGTTCCATTGCTATGAGAAGTCCTAGTTGATGAGGTCCCTGGGTTCCCTCATGCTGGTCATTATTGCCCCAGCCCTTTCCCACCACATTTATGTGGCTCCCCATCAATGTATGTTTTATAGACAGCTTACAAAACTGCATGTTGTATTTTAAAATGATGATAAACCTTGTGGCTTACCTTACAAGGTCTTTGCAAGGATTACTGAGATAACACACATGCATGCACACGTACGCACATAATGCAATATAAAAAACTAGTTATGGTCATTAATGAATGCCTTTTAATGATCAAGAAAACTTAAAGGAATTAAGAACCGTGGTTCCAGAGAACTGAGATGGTATCACACTGGCACTCACGTCTCACAGTTGTCTTACCATAACGAAGCCACTCCTAGCCTTATATAGCAAATATTGCTACGAACTAGTCTGATGAGAAAAGAAACTGCAATTTTTCCTTTACAAAGATAAGATTTCTTTCCCCACTGGGTCTGGTAGCACAAGTCATACTAAGTAATAACTGAATTCGCCTGCCTAATTCCTCACGGATTATGCTGAAAGCATACCCCATAATCCTAAGGGATGTGCTAAAGCTTTGGCTGGGACTCACTCACTCAGCAGAAATTGCTCAAGTTCCCTTCACACAGCACTTTTCTCCATTTTGACTTAAAGGAGTGCAGTCCAAACTAGGTTAGGCAAATTTGCCATGTTCCAAAGCAACTTAGTAGAAAAAGTTCTCGTGGCTGTTTTGTTTCCTTTTAGAACTTTGCTGTTGCCAAAAGACACCATAGGCTCACCTGAGATATTGTTTTGCTTTTGGAAAGAATCTCAGTAGGGGCCCAGTCTCCTCCTGTTTAGGAATCCATGACAGAAATTTGAAAGCAAGAAAATTACTGATTAAACATCACTATTTTGTGTGGGGTAAATGGATTTACTGGCTGATAATTAAGGTCAGAACACTTAAGAGTCATAGTCATAGTGTCTGAAATAATATAATGCCTGGCATTCACACTATTAAGCCATCATGTCTTGACACCAAGCATTATGTTATACTAAGCCTAACTATGTTAAGTATGCATAACTGAAACACATTTCTTTACCTCCCTCTCCCTCTCCTTTCTCCCTTATCTTCCCAGCCTTGAATTCTGTAAGCTTCTCAGGGCAGAAACCTGCCCTTTTGTACTCTATCAAGTGTCAGGCATATTGGTAGCACCATATTAAACAACCAGAAAACTAATAGCCTTCGTGAGTGGTAATGGATTTTTGGGGGGTGGGGGTGGGGGGTTGCTGCTGTATGCCAAAAGTTCCTAGAATTGTCACTAAAATAATCCATTAAAAAGAAGGGCCTCCCTTCAGTGCACGGACTCGCTCCCAGGACTGAACGGACAGCTTCTTTAAGCAGCTTGTTGCGGCAGCTTTCACAGCCCCTTGGCATTAGCCATGGTGGGTGGCACTGGCAGGACTTCAGTCTGAAACATCTGGGCACTAGGTCGCCCTCTCCGTTGTTTAAGTGATTACTCCCAATGATCACAGCATTACAGTGAGATGACTGGCAATCATGAGACTCTTTCCACTCATCGTTTGAGGAACACTTCACAGCAGAACTGGCTCCAAACAAATTGCTTACGGCTACAGCTCAGATGTTCCAATGTCTTAGCCATCTGAGTTTGTGCCACCAAATGTTGGATGTCTTCATTCACTGTCCAGATCACAGTCAGGAAAACCAATATGTTGTATAAATGTCTGTTCAGGAGTCATTGGAAAATTGGCTCTTAGATCTTACGTGGACTAATCTCTGGCGACTAGCACTCCCTGAAATGAGTGTGCCACAAATGCTCCACACATTGGTCTTGCGGTCTCCACACACTGGTCTTGCCTGCCCCACTGCCAACACACAAGGAGCTTGTGCAAAATACAGGTCTCGGTCTCTCACAGTCCAAAGTACCCACTGTAGATAAAGGGGGAAGCAAAGCCTAGAAAGCTGACCTATATGCCATCAAAGTAAGGCTTACATAAGCTTTACCCCTCTCATTTCTGGCTTTGCTGAGTGATGCGTGCTTTGGAAGAGACCCAAATGGCTGAATAAAAGCCAGTTTTACATTAAATGAACACACACTGTTTGTCCCAAGTTATTTATTCTTTAATACTTATAAATTTGACACTTTGGTGATAACAATTAGGATGCATTCTGAGATGGAGAATAGCATTCACCTTCAACAGGTCTTATTGACAGTAGTTCTTGAGTTGCTTATTTCCGCAGCTTTCTTAGAGGAAAACATTAGTTAGTAGATTCAGAAAGCTTGCACAAAATTATTACACAAAGGCAGTTCTAAAACCTCGAAACAGCAAAGGTTAACAACATATACCATGAAATTATGTACATCCCTGAGGATGTTCTGACACTGAAGCCAGCTATAAATGGTACTCAAGATACAAAACTCATTTACAAAATAATCCCTGCCTAACAAATAGTGTATTTGGATTATTAAACATAAAAGAATTTAAATGCCTAATTTAGTTTCAGCATGCATGGTGTTTGCATTCTGAGTTCCTATCAAGTTACAGTACTGAAATTTCATATTGGTCTGAATCCCTGACTAACAGAACAGATGAGAAAATTCAAATATATAAACAAAAGTATTTGCATTCACTGTGAAACAAATAACAAATTCCAACAGGTGCCATCGACCAGCAGCACAGTATATAGAAACAGCAAAACCAGAGAGATGAAAAGAGAGTGTCAGCAGGCCAAGTTGAGACCAACCAGAATGGTCTTCAGTCCACAAAATTGCCTTACTAGCTATTTTGAGGTTCCGCCTTTAAACAACTCTTCAAATGTGTCTCAAGACTGAATCATTTTCTTCTGTGCATCAAAGACGTATCTTTTAAAGAGAAGAGTGATATGAACAGGCTGGGCTGAGTCAACCTTGTTGCTTTCATCCCCCTTTCCTGCCTTGGGCTTCTTCTTGGAGATGGCAGTCAGAAGTGCCTTTGTTTCTGGCCTCACCCCATCTGAAAAGAATAAAGATATGTATTAAAAAGGAAAAACCTTTGGGCAAACATTTCAAAATTATTAGGCTAAATCTCTAATGTGAGCTCATCCCCACAGGATTCCAAAGTAAGAACAGGAGTCCAGGAAATCCAGGAAAATTGGCAGTTCTACCACTTTGTTTCAGGCATTAATTGACTACTGGGATAAATAAGAAGGTCTCTTGAAAACAGACTGGCTACTTCACACACAGAGAAATGCATTATACTTCTAGTTTCTTCTGGAGCTTTATTATTTGAAAACCACCTCTCAAAAACAGCATGTGCAGCAGCAAATTTCATCAGCCCTTAAAGGTGGCCTAAAATTATTTTGGACAGAACAAGATAGATCAGAGCACTGTGCCTGCTTTGTCAAAAACATTTCCCCTCAAAGATCTCAAGGAGGACCTCTGGAACAAGGGATCTAGCTTAGAAAACATGCTAGTTTTCTCATGGGTACAGGGGTATCTATTTATTTTGGGCAGAGCTCTCCATCATCTGAGCCTCCACCTGCAGCCTGAAGTAGCAAGTCCAGACAAAGATGTACCTGGACCCCAGACCTCCTAATGCCTGGAACACAAACGATTATGGTTTTTAGTACATATGACAAAAGTTGGATAAAAGTTAATAGAATGACAATTGCTACATGTTCCAGAGTTTGTTTTGAAACACAGCATTAGTCAACGTTATACTTGTTATTTTATACTTCTTTTTAAGTGGTGACAGTTAGGTGAATGAATTTTCCAAGTTCAAATGCTTTGCTAGCAAGTTAACATTCAAGTAACAGGTTTAAGATATGCCGTTTCTTCTTAATCTTCTGAGACTTGTCATACTGGAGGCTTTAAAGAGATACCTGGATAGTCCGGTCCAAATCTAAGCAAGAAAGCAAGTGCTGCACAGGGGCTGCCACTGAAGCCTTTTATTTCTTCACATGGATAAGAGATCTTCTTAAAAGCATATTCAGTGCCACCTAGCTGAATATTCTGAAAATGTAGTCCTTGGGCAGTGAGCCAATTTCTGTTCAGGTATTTCTAACCTGTGGTGTCACATAACCTTATCTCAAACACTTAATCAGCTTCTCTCCCCTCATGCTGAAATGCAGAGACTGATTCTCATATCGTGGTCCGACAAAAAGATTGAGATGCTTATGATTTACTGGAGACAGGACGTCTGCAAACACAGGTGATCTGTTCCACTGCAGACAAACTAAATGACCATTCACAGCTGATTGCGGCAATTCAGCACCGGAAATATTTGTTTCTTTAGCTTTGTCGGGCAGATACATCCACCATGTGGAAGGCATAGCATTCTGCAAAGGCCTAAATGAAGGCAAAGGCAGACATCCACTAACGTTTCTCTCCAATACTCATCTCCCCCGTTCAGATATGATTCTTGGATCATGTGCCCATCCTCACACCTGTTGGTGCTCACTTATTAATCCTGAAGTAACTGTTATATGGAGGAAGATAGTACTGGAAAAAAATTAAAGGCTGCTCCCCACACTGTGTGCTTTAGGTGTACACCTGCAACGTTGCCCAGAGCTCCTTTGAGTAAAAGCTTAAATAAGTCAAATACCAACAACTCAAATCTAAATGCTCAATCAACACTTAGGATACAGCAGCTCCCCTTTGAGTAGCTACTCAGAGGTGAGCCCAGGTTAGTTTGCATACTTCTCACGTAATTTTGTAACAAGTTCTGGTTCTTCACAGGTTACACTGTCAACAGGGAATTTAATTTGCGAAAAGCCATCCACAGGAAACAGGCAAAGCAAACCTGGGGTTGCAGTCATAACTTTCCATCTCCACTACCACTTTCTGGAAATACCTTGTCCAGGAGGTTGTAGACACCAGGCTGCATTTGCAGTTAAGCTGAGTTAGCCTACCCTTCTAGGCTAACTCAGCTTATGTAAAGGAGATACTGCAAGACCCACCTGGGGGGATGCATGACCAAGTCCTCCCAGGCAATTGATTGGTCAGTTTGAATCTCCTTCCCTGGAAATTGCCCAGTGCTTTGGGTATGGCTGGCTGGCGAGAAATGAAGACAAGACCAAACCAGGTTCCGGGCCAGGTAGAGCTCATGCATTTTCTCACTTCCAAGCTGCATTTGTGAGTTACTATTCCAAGAGTGGCTTCAGAGCAGGATACGGAGTTGAGACCACTTTGGTTGCTCTAATGAATTATCTATGACTCGAACTGACAGGAGGAGTGTGCCCTTGTTGGATCTTTCTGCAGCCTTCCCTTCTGGACTGCCTGAAAAAGTTGGGAACTGGGGACACTACCTTACAGTGGTTCTTTTCCTACCTCTTGGGTCATCTCCAGGTGGTGATGCTTGGAGACAATCACTCCTCCAAGGAGCTGCATCTCCAATACTGTCGAACATCTACATGAAGTCACTGGGAGAAAGCATCTGGAGGAGTGGCGCTGGGTGTTATGTGGCACTAGGTGTTATTAGCATGCTAATGAAAGCCAGATCTATTTTTCCTTACCACCTTCTAGAGACAGAATTTCTCCTCTGAATGACTGCCTAAAGCTGGTAATGGGCTGGATGAGGGGGGAAAATTCAAGTCGAATCCAGACAAAAAGTCAGGTGGCTTACCTGTAACTGTCATTCTTTGAGTGGTCACCTGTACATGCACACATTTTATTTATTTAGTTAGTTTGTATAAAGGCCGCCCGTTAGCATCATGCTCTCTAGGTGGCCATTATAACAAAAATGCCAGCAACAACATATTAATAAGATATGAGTTCTGCACCTGCAACAGGGCCTGTTGTTGGGAAGATTTCCTAGCGAAACTCATTCTGGTGGAAGCCCCTTCCTTCCCACTATCCAGTATATCTGGGATGGGTTCCTGCCCACTTCCTCAGTTCCTCTGAGACTGCCATCGTGGCCTCAGAACCAAGGGGAAGCCAGTGAATTGCCAACTTCGAACCCAAGGATTGCAGGGCCAAGGAATTGCACAATTTTGAAGCTGATGTAGGGTTAGTGAGTGGGTTGTGGGAATACACAGGGGACCACTCAAAGAATGATGCCTAATGGCAAGCAACCTTTCTTCTTTGTGGTATCTGTGTATCACACATATGGGTGACTACTGAGCTTACCTTCAAACTGGAGGTGGGAAGCTGTTGTCTATGGAGGACAGTATATAGGACGACCCTGTCAAAGGAGCAGTCTTGTCTGGTGCAGACATCAAGTTGATAATGCTGGACCAATGCTGACAGCGTGATGGTCTTGATGACATAATGTGTGAGCTGCTGAGGGCTGTTAGGTTCTCCTCTGAACTTCTTGCCATAGCAAACAGAAAGTCTCTGGGAAGGACTAAAGGATCCAGTTTGAGACTGGTAGAATGCGAGTGCCCTGCATGAATGAACGTGTGTAGGGTAGATGCCATCAGGTTCAATGGCACAGCAAAGAAGACTAGCAGAAGATCCTCGTTAAGCTGGAATGGCGAGGACACCTTTAGAAGGAACAAGGGGTCTGGATGCAGGACTGCCTTGTCCCTGTGGAAAGTTAAGATATGGTTGGTTGACACAGAGTGCACAGAATTCGCTGGCTCTTCTGGCCAATCTGATGGCCACAAGACAGTCTACCTTCCATGTGCGGTTTTGAAGGGTCTCTCCATCAGGGCTTGTGGAACAACCAAAAGGCTCCAGCTCAGGCCCAGATTTGTGGAGCAATTTTTGCAGCCCTTTAAGGAACCAACAAGTCAGGAGATGCAAAAAGACCAGGATAACCTGGGAACAGTGGATGGAATGAGATCACCACCAGGTAGACCTCAATGGAAGACAGTTTCAGACCCTTGCTGTAAGGAGTAGGCAGAAAATCAAGGATGTGTTGAATGGATGACTGGTGAGGTTCAAAGGATTCTTGTTGGGCGCAGATAAAGAGACATGATGTAGCATCACATCCAGCTGTTGTCCCTCCCTGTCTACAGGCACTGTGTGCGCTCTCTGTAATCATCCTTGTGATGACTCCACAGTCACCAAATCGGGCCTGGAATGTTGAAGCAAGAAAAGGATCAACCTCTCCTAGATGTAGTATATCCCCTTGAGTTGTTTAGATGTTGGTGCTGCTGTCACCAGGAGTGTTGGGAAGAAGGGGGTTGACACTAGCTCCACATCCTCTGTCTGGATAGTGTTGAAGAGGAGATCTGCACTCTTCTCAATAAGTTGTTGAGTCTTGATCTCAAGTGAGGTTGCCATTTGGAGGGTATGCTTGGAGAAGCATCCCAAGTCCTCAGAGGGGGATTCCGGTTCCTGTGGGATGATGACCATGTCTGAGAACAAGGTGAGCAGGTTGTTGAACTGGACTGAAGCCAAGTTGGAGATGCAGTCCTCCAGGACTTAGTAGGGCAAGTTGAGCCACAGTTGTGACATGGGGGCAGGGCAGACATGGCAGTGATGGAGGACTAGGGGTTGTTGCTGTTGTCCTGCTTTGTGCTCCTCTCCATGGTATCCCAGAATGTTTTCGTACTGATGTTTTGGAGTGACCAGTCAGTCAGTCTCTTCTAAATCTGCTCTTCTCCCAAGCTGGTCGATATCATCCTGGAGTCAACCAGTAGGATCCTTGATCCCAGAGAGGGGCGACTGAAAGCCACAGGCAATAGTCTGTTGTTGTATGGGATGGCAACAGTGAGAGCTTCAATATATTGAGGTGAGATGGTAGCAGAGGGATGAGGTGAGGCCATCACTAGTCCCTGCTACAGCAAGGTGAAGAAAGATCACTGTGGAGAAGTCTTGGAGGAAGGTCAAGTCAGTGAACATGGCAGTGAGTCCCATATCTCTGCCTATGAGATTGATGTTGCTGAACTTGGTTCCATTAGCAGCATAGACCCAGTCAGGGTCCTCTCTGCTCATGGTGGAGTTGCCCTCAGTGTTGATGGGGAGGGGTGTGCCCAAGGCTTCTTCTTATATTTGGCCTTCTCCAACTCTGCCATCTTCTTAGCCTTCTTGGCCCATCAGCCAAGTGCCCTTGAGTAGACGGGGCAAAGAGCACGGCTGGAGGAGTCCTTGCAGCTGCAGACAGTGGGCATGGCCATCCGAAGCACAGGGCATGGGCGAGTGGTCTTGTGCCACTGGCAGTGGCCTGGAGCATACGGTTCCATAATTCAGCCTGCAGTCTGCCTGTTCTATTCTTCCAGGCCTGTTAAGTGAAGGCCTGGCAGCATGGACAGGCCTCCATGAAGTGCTCCTCTCCCAAAGCTGTATACTGTGAAGTACAGAGGGATACTTACTTTTTCCAGTGTTTGTATGCTGCTTTCACAGTTGCTCAAAGTAGTTGAGAAAGATAAAAAGTAGTTGAAAAAAATATTTTTAAAAATAAAGACTATCCAGTCATCAAGCTAAACCTCCACAGGAGGCTTTGCACTGAAAGCCAACTTTGAAAATGTGTTACAGTCCTTGCTGAAAGAAAGCAGAGAGGAGCCAAACTAGAATGCTTCCAGGTTCCAGAGGCTTGGAGCAGCAACTGTGAAAGCACCACTCCAGCCTACTGCGGTTTATACTTGTCACAAAGACAGCGCAGACAACAAAGTTAGGTGACTGGAACTCAAGGGGCGACTGGGCTCACATGAGGAGAGGCAGCCCTAAAGGTAGGAGGATGCCAGGCTGCATAAGGCTTTAAACTCAAAACCACGTCCTGTCAACGGATGGAAGAACGGAATACAAGGAGCACAGAAAATGGGTGGCAAATTAGGTATCACAGCGAAGCAACGCATGCCACACTAGATGCTGGGAGAGACAAAGGGGAGCCACACAGGCAAAAGCGCACTTGATCTGCAAGCTCCTATGCCTATTCAGCTGGGAAATTATCCCCAAGATGTTTTTGTACAGGTGAGGTAGAAGAAATATGGTAGCTAGCTAGTGCAAAGTGAAATTACAGGCTGCCAGCCAAAAGCAGGTCAGGTATTCCTGCTAGGTATCTAAATTACTTAATCAGATCCCACGGCCCTTATTCTGCAAATAGATTAAGCGGCTGCTGGCATCACACCCTGACAAATGGCATGCGGTGTTTCTTTCCCCACTCTGGTGCCAGGAGGTCTATGGGCTGAAGAGGCTCTGTGACACCAGGCAACACAAAGAGGGGAAGCACTAGCAGACAGGCGGACGATCTCGGTTTCATCTGCCTCAGTGGATTTCTCACATTACACACAGGCATACTTCACATTTTACAAGACCAAGGAAATGAAGGAAAATATATCTTTCACTGAATAAGACATCAGTCCCTTAATAGCTGAAATGACGGATATTTTTAGATGGCGTTCTAGTTTAACTTACTTACATTAAGGGTCTAATCTCTTCTGAACAATGACTATGTAAGCTTGAATACATAGTGAGAAATCTGTTCCATTAATTAAGTGCTGCCTGTACTACTCGGATTTGTAGCAAATGTTAATAGATTTCTTTTCCTCTATTGGACAATTACCTTATTTTGCCAACTTGTTAATGGATTAAATTGAAAAGATCTATGTGTTTAAAAAGCAGTCACAGAGAGAGAGAGAGAGAGGGGGGGGGGGGGGGGAATCTACCCTCAAAGTTCTAACATGCAACTGGCTTAGCATTACTCAGGAATACCTGCTCATAGTAATATCTTCTGAGGCATAGTACTTAGCAAGAAACCTAGGAAATTCTTTCCCGCCCATCAGCCACTTTTTCATCCAAACACATGTGGTCATTGCCACAGTTCTGGCATGCATCATTTTACAGCAGCCTAACCTGTACATAGATAGAAGTGTAAGCACCAGTGGCCATCGCCCCTAACACATCGTCACACTTGGGGAGATGCTTGTGCCTCACTACTCTCCCTGGAGTTGTTGATGTATGCCCGTGGCATCAACATGCCACCATAACGTATCATGGTTCTAAGCTGGAAGGTGTTCAGAGCAAACATATTTTCTAGATTACTCTCTTGTGGCAATCTGTACACCTACAGGAGCAGGTCTGATGCTTCCTGCAACTTGTGATTCTTCAACCACCCCACAACATTCCTTCTGCATCCTGCCATGTTAAAGAAAAAGAGCTAAACATTGCCCCTTCCTTTTGTGGTAAATACCATTTGTGCTCTGAACAGCTGAAGGTGGCAGGAAGGAGCCAACCTTGGATCCTAATTAGTACATATTTCACAGCCCATTAAGGTGTCAGCTTTGCATACTTAAATGGGAAAAACAAGCCCCATAGGAAAATTAATTCTAAGCAACCCAGGGGCTTAATGTAGGGAAAAGTTTCAGCAACCCTGTTAAACTTGTACAAAATTTTCCTAACTAACATCTAGCTTTGGTTACTTTAACTCTTTTCTGAAAACAAATTGTAGCCCAGATATTTATAATTGCAATGCAAATTTTCATCTCTAGCTTGAGTGTGTGGCTGAATATAAACATATGCAATCAGAGTAATTTGGTATTCAAATTACACAAAACAAAACATAGGCTTTTATTTCTTCAGGGAACAAACTGCAAGAAATGACAGGGTTTCGTTTAATAATTCTTCTTCTCTCCTGCCTTTTAATTCATATCTCCCTAATCAAGACTCGCCAGATGAACCAAATGCTGCTAAAATGGGGCCTTTAACTCTTGATGCTTCTCTGGGTGGGAAAGTTTTTTCCCTCATATTCAACATCTGTAAGGGATAATGCACTTACTGGGCAGAAGGGTACCCCTTTAGAGAAGAAAGTTCTTCCATTATAAGTCTCAATTCTACTAATACAGGTAACACGTGTGGTGCTAATAACCTGAAACTTGGCTTCCATAGTTTAGCCGATGAGGACTGCCATTGTGCAAAATGTCATAGCAAGCTGATAAATACTGCCAAGGGTACAAGTTAAAAAGTGCTGGAAATGGACACATTTCTAGTTTTTACTCCTAACTGCAGCTGGGAATATATTTTTTTATCATTTTGGTGAAAGCTACTGGTATACTTTAGGCTTCTTGAAGCCTTTTGTTGGTTTGGAGAAGGTCTGAGCAATTATTCAACGTTTTAAAAGATTTTTCGGCCCCATGAAAGCCTATAGCAGCAACTGCTGGAGAAGTTATGTCAAGGATGCTTTCGCTCTGAAGCTAGAATGCTGCCAGTACTGCCAAGCTTTCCAGAGAAGGGCTATGACAGACGGTTTTTATGCTCAGTGCCTGATCCAGTGAGATCTCACCAGGTGAAATGACACATTACCACATAGATTGGAACCTTAGCTAGGCTGGGGGAGAATTTAATACCTTGCTCTTCCTTCCACTGTGATCCCAGTTTGAATCAGGACCCACCTACCTAAAACTGATAACCCCAAAAAAGTCGTAAGTCAATGACGAGCATGTAGGACAGGGTTAAAGCACCCGACCCACCAATCCTAGGGTTCTAAACCAGATGTGGAGCCATGAGCTTACTTTTGAGTAAACAAACCTAGCTCAATCTTTGAAACAACGTGCACTCTGACCTTCCAAGAATTTGAATGGGTTGGATATAAGATGCACAGGTGTGGTGTGGGGAATTGAAGGACCAGGGTCTCATACCACCTTTCTGAAACTAGGGCTCTGATCCTTGCTCTTCTTTTGGGTGTGGTGGGAAAAGGCTTATGCATGGCTTATGTCTCATACTGAGGGTTCTGTATTCACAAGTGTCAAGTATTTACACATGCGTAAACTTTCTGTACATGCCTATTAACATTAGTTAGCTATTTATAATCCCATTCACCATGGAAATTACCATACATGAAAGCAGATTCAAGTATACTGGGGAGAGGGTAGTTAGAAATGCCCTTTTCAAAAACCAGAAAAATTCTATGATCTAAAAACCTGCTGGCTTAAAAGCAGAATTAAAGATATCTCATGTTGGCTGAAGTCTCACAGTGGCAGGGACTTGGGAGCTAAAGCTCATGCCTAAACAGAACTGCCCCATGATCAATAATGATATTGTGCAATGTTGTGCGTGCTTACAACTTACCCTCCATGCATTCACACCTTCCTTAGTCAGCAAAGTGGCTTCAGGTGCTCTGGTCCTCTACTGTCTTATGAAACATCTAGCATGCTAAAAGAAGGCTCCTTCTCTCTGTTTAGCCCATCCTGATGGATACAGTCAGCAAATAGTCACGGTTAACTCCCAGGAGGATTCCTCTAGCAAGACAGTAAGGCTCAGATGCTTCATAAGGCAAGACTGGAGCATGACAAGAAGAAGCATCTTTGTTGGTCCCAGACTCTCTCCCCTCTGCCTCTGGATGTGGGTCTAAACAATCAGGGAAAATTGTGGGTGCATGGTAAGTTTTCATCCTGAGATCTTATCTTTCACCAATTTCCATTGCTTGGCTCTTTAAAGAAAGACTCACTCCTCATCCTCTTTTTAAAAGAATGAAGAAACAAATAAAATGCATAAGTAATGGGAAAAATAATGGGAAATGACCTCTATTACTTGGAGAAGTAAGACAATCCACTACCTCTCCAGTGCCTACTTAGGTTGAGAAGGGGCTAACAGCCAAGCCACTAACTAATAAGAATATTGTGAACAGGTGCCATAATATATGTTAGGACTGAGCTTGCCAACAGAGCTGAGGAGGAGGGGCAGATACATTTATACAGCTGAGCTCCAAACCCACAAAGAGAAGTCTGTGCACTGACCATATTAAGTGTCAGAGAATGAAAAGTGCCAGTTTTTAATGTGATGACAGTTGCACTCAAACACAGATCTGATACTACCCATATCAAAAGCCCCTTTTATGCTGAACTATCCCAAGAAAATGCATAGGGTAGAAAACTCCATAAACACGGTGCACTGCAAATTATTAACAGCATACAGTCTCTACTGATGCCAGTATCTGCAACATGAACAGATATGAGGTGCATACCTGGCAGGCAAAGGTCTTTGCAGGGAACTGAGACAAAATCATCAACATAAAAGATGGCGTAAATCTAATATTTTAAAAACCCCACAATTTCCTGTGAAAGTACGAGTCTTGGGCTTGCATACTCTCCCATCTTCCCTTTCGTTTGACAAAGGAAGAGACTGGAAATAGCCACTGATTTTAAACTAATCACAGCTCCTGCAACACCTGAACTCAACAAACAGCAATTTTAAAAAATTACGTACAATGAGAACAAGCCAGGATCAAACTGTGGCTTTAGATCCTGGCTTGTTCTCCATGATCTCAGTTTAACCAACCACACTTCTCTGAGTTTGAATATCATGATTTAATGATGTGGATGTGGGGGTGGGGACATGCAGCTTGTTCTCAGGGTGAGAAACCATGGCTTCCTGTTATGTCTGAACTGAAAGCTGATATGTGTACTGCTCACATATGCACGCCACTATAACTAGTTCATGTATATTCCATTGCATTGTTTTCAAGGGCCGCTTCCCACACAGCTACAGCAGTGATACCAGCAGCTCTGTTTATGGGCTTGCAGAATATACTTGACATGAAGCCCTGTGCCCATGCCCTTCCCACAGGGGCTCATAAGTTTCTCTTAGTCCCTGCACAGGCCCTACAGTCTACGACTTGGGTCTTCATTGCCTACCACGGCAGGCTGCTGAACAGAAAAATCCGTCTTTACAGCACCAGCTTAGCCCACTTTGCATTAGGATTAATTGTCACTGCAATGTGGCCATGGCTTGCTCTAGTTTAGACTTGCTCACCTCTGTCACAAAACTCTAACATCTATTCTTGATTTGCTGCCAGTACCTGCCCATGCATTATCCAACTCCTTTCTGGAACTCAGAGTTGTGTTCCTATTCTTATTGAAGGTTCATGAGGAATGTTGCCATCCCCCACTATTGTAAGTGGGATGCCCAATTAACTTCTTTTGTACACTTGGGCTGGAAGAACTCTGCCAACAGCAGCGCTGTGCTTCCCATCTGCATTCATATGTGACAGGAAATGGACTGAGGAGCATAAAACTCATTAATAAAACCATTTTGATACTAGAAGTAATAATTATGGAAAGAAAATGCACTGCTTTCAAATCGAAAAATGGACTTTCATGCCTCTCTCTCGCTACCTAAGGGCAGAAGAACTGAACAAATCCAAAAATGAAGTAAAGGGTTAGACAGAGTACTCATTTACAATGGATTATTCACAGTCATTTTTCACAGATACAGGATTTTCTTAAAATGAACCCTAAAATCTTAACCCTTCACCCAATCATAAACGAGCAAGTCACCTCTAGAAGTGCTGAAACCTTTAAGTGTTAGATGAGACACTTCCTTCTGCATCAGAGGAAGGGAACGAGGGAAGCTTAGTCGAAAGCTGAAAACTCCTCTTTATAAATACAGGAATACAGAAGGGGATCCTTTGGCTAGAACTCAGCTACACAAGTAAGTCAGCACTGAAGCCTGTGGTTCTCCAGATGTTGCTGGACTCTTATCAGACCCAATCAGCACAGTCAATTGTCAGGAATGATGGGTGTTGTAGTCTGATATCTGAAGGGCCACAGGTTGCCCTTCTCTGTTCAGGAACCTCAGCCAGCTTTAAAATCAACTTCTATAGCATTGTATGCAGACTTCACTTAGGTGTTGCAAATATTCTAAGGAAACAGCTGAACATGCCAATGAATATTCTATTTTGATTCAGATACTGGCTCAATTCAGAAGTCACATTTCATGATCTCCAAACCAAATTCAGTTTTTATACCTTCATCAATCAGTGAATGCGTAACGCCCTAGCATTACTATATAATATAGTACTTTTTATCTTCCCAGAAGAGTTTCTGAAGTTATTCTAAGAAAGGCATTGCTCTCTCAGTTTAGAATCAGGATTTAGTCTGAGCTTTTCCTGAGTACAGGGGAGTGATTTTTTTTCCATCTGCCTTCTTGTTAAGATTTTGAATACAGATAAAATAGGCACTACTTCTATCATTCCCAGCCTTAGAAATTCTGTATCTAAATTAAAACTACTCCTCTGTGTATACAAGCTGGGTATCTGGACCCTCTTATTCACATGAAACCTGCTTCTAATGCCTTGATATCTTTTTACCTCAGATTCAGGTCTTCTTTTCTCAAAGCACTCAAAACACTTTAGTTATAAAGGCCAACTGCAAAGAAAAAGTTGCAGCTATATTTTGATGAAAAATACTTTTGCGTGCTTAAATAAGTTTGCAACTATTCGCGGCATAGTTTTGAGCCATGTATATGGAATAGTTGTTAAACTAACATGACAGTTGAGAGAGAATTTTCTGGTGACTGTGTCAGAAAGAAATAGGAAAGAGAGAAAAGTCTTCGAAACAGGCACTATCAAACCATTCTGTGACTGGAGACTATCATTTCCCTCCAGGATTCTTCCAAGTGCTGTCCTGTTTCTGATGAGCTTCAAATAATGAACCATCCTTCTGAAATCAATAAGAAGGGGGACAGTGCCTCCTGTCTTCATTCTCAAGAAAAATATGGGAGGGGGTAAAGGTAACCAACCACTAGGAGACTCGGGAATACCACCACACCAGCAATATGTTTCCTACAAGCTTTACTTCCTTTCACAGTCTCTTGAAATGCTACCAAATAGTGCATACTTTGTGTCCTGCTCATAAAGTGGAGGAATTGACGGAACCACATTTCATCCAGTTCTAACTAACATGTGGTAATATGAAAAAAGCTGCCTTGAGCCCTTTGTAGGAAAAAGGCAGGATATAAATCGATAACTAACTAACTAAATAAATAAAGGTGCTGAGTGCAGATGGTCACTTCAGATGTTTCCTAAAAGTTACACCACATGATTAGGAAGGAGGTGCATTTATCACATGATTAGAATGAAGAGTTGAGGACGAAAATCTTATGTTGGCTTAACTGAGGAGGAGGGATGTGGGTGTTCAGTCATTTGAAAATTCTCCTTCTTGGCAAGTGCATGGCAGAAAAGCATGGACTCTGGGTGGCAATTTGTCTTTGCAGTTCTGTATGTTGTTGGTGTTGAAAGTGAGAAGCAAGAGGGCAAGTTAAAATGCTTTTTAAAATTCAGCAAAAATGAAAATGGAAATATGAATACAGCTCTCAAGGGACACATGGTTCTGGAGAAGAAACTAAGAATTCTTTGCCTTGGTTTTTACTACAGAAGCCACATGAACGAACCTCACCACTTCAGTTTTGTCCTGTCTCAAAGTTAGGTCTGATGCATAAAACTCATGAAGTGCTTTGAGAATTTTTTTGGGGGGCGGGCATGTGGAACAATAATCTGAATGAGACAGTAATTCAGGGATTTGTAAACCTCACCTATGCTTTGAAGCAGTCATCTCTGGGCTCAGAAAGCTCTTCTCTGAGTCTGCTGCCACTGGGTGTTGCGGACATAATGAAATAAATGACCAAATCATGGAAGCAAAACTTGGAAATCACCTGGGCTGGTTGATTTCCAACTGAATGGTATAAAGCAGTTTCGGCTTTGTAGTTCCAAAGCTTCTTTGCTTGTACAATTTTATCACTGAACTAAGTTTTCTCTCACCACCACTCAATGATGCAGGTCTTGCTATGATTCCTAAGCATGACAAGGATCACACCTATGGTGCTAATAGTTGTACTATTTTGTTCATCAACGTCAACATTAAACTACTAATGGCAATCTTAACTGACCAATTGCAACAAGCTATTCCAACATTTGCCCAAACAGATTGAGTGTGATTTCTCAAAAACAGACAACACAAGTAATCTCAGAGAGGGGTTTTTTTTAATTGTTCTCAACAAGAACAGGTGCAGCTGGCATTGCTCACTAGATACAGAGAAAGCTTTTGAAAAATTTATTGGGAATGTATTTTAGCTACACAGAGACATTCTGACTTTCCAACAGAAAGTCGAGAACTGGGGTTAGGACTTTTGTCCAATTTCATTTTACCTGGGTGCAGTACCAGAGAAGGATATTCACTTTCCCACTGATTTAAGAACAAACAAACAACAATTCTTCCCTGAGCCTAGTTCAGGAGAACTTCACTGGTATCTCTAATACTAGGGAAAGAGGAAAGATGATGGCAGTCAGGGAATGAAAGTATCATATTCCCTGCTTATATAATCCTAGATTTGTGGTATATTATCACACCTATGACTTTCCTCAGTGCATTTCACTAGGGAGCAAAGTAAACTGTTAGTCTGGACTGGCTTCCAGGATGCAAATTGTGTCATAGAAGTTATTACCTCAATAGCGTTACTTGAGTAGAAATTATTCTGACTATTAGGGAAAGAGTTATTTTTCTTGATGAGAAAGACAGAGGCTGTCTCCGAGCAGAGGAACAGCTAAGGTAAGCTCTGGCCAAAGCTGCCTTTGGAAAATCCTCGCATCGAGAAAGGATACAATTCTTTCATGCACAGTGCCAATTCTACACAATAGAACTCTCCAGTAGTCCTTAAAGGCACATTTGTATCTTGGCTTTCAGGGCCAGCAATCAAGAAAGAATGCAAGAAAACAAAACTGTTTCCCAACCACTGTTTGCTGGTGCCATAATTAATGTAATCAAACAATTCCACAAATTGCTTCCAATTGCTGGCGTCACTTTCATGTGCAGAGCCAGACTTTCAAAGACAGGCCCTTCTTTCCCTAAACCCTTACAGTGGGAACAAGGCTTTGCTAAACAGTTTAGGATAATTTGTACTGTAACAGGTCCCCAGGCACTCTTGACACAATTTCAATTGCCATCTAATGTTCCTGTGTAATTGAAAGGCAGCAACTATATTTAAAGAATTACAACACTAAAGAGTTCAGAGGGGTCAGTTTAGAAGTTCCCACAAGTAAGAGGAAGTCTTTGGGAAGAGTCATTTTCAGGGGCCTCAACAGCAGATGGTGCAGTGTTCTTTTCAAGATGGAGGCTTGGTTCAGTCCCTCACTTTCATTCATTACACATCAATGACCCTTAGGTTTTGAGGCAATAAGAGCCTAAGGAAAATAAACATTTAACAGTCTACAGATGAAGATTCTTGCTCGGTACAAATTGCTATGAATCACCCCCAAATTCTGATGTTTTGAGAAGAGGCCAGTATCTGTAAGGGGGACTGGGGAACAAGAAGGATTTCAATATCTTTAACTTTGTAAAAGTAAAAACCCCAACATTGTAATCAAACAGGCATGCTTGCATTATACTTACATCTCCTTTGTTTAAAACCCCCACCAAAATCTTACTTTTCCTCACAGGTCTTGCTCACCATGACCTGTGTTAACCAGAGATATACAGAATACAACCTATCAGTTCACATCTTTTCCTCACCTTTAGAAGGAAAGAAGAGCTTAATGTCTTCTCTCATCCCTTAATGTCTGCCACCTAAAAAAAATTTCTAACATCTGACATCTTAGAAGAACTTCTTTAGTTTATTCCGATTTCAGAAAAAGGACAAGAAGAGCAACCCAAATCTATAGACAGAGAAGAACCTTTTTATCCAGGAACAATACTTCATACTTTCTTTTTAGAAGATCACCCCACTTCAAAGGAGCTCAACTGAGCTTTCCATCAATTTACAAATCAGCAGATAAGGAAAAGTAAATCTTTGCATTTTTTTTCTATTTTCCCTTTAAGTAGTCCATACACCACTTATTCTCTATTTCCCAATATCCTGTCCCTTTTCAAACAATGCCTTGGCTTTGGAGTGCACAAATATTCTATGATTTTTATTATCCCACTGCATCTAGCTTCAGTGTTGACTTTAAATGCTTGTAATCTTTAGTCTTCTTAGTATTCATGTGTATTTCTAATCCCTAGATAGATACAGTTTTAATTTTCTTGATGTGTAAGTTTAATTCACTTTAATTTTTTTCTTTAATAGAACAAAGAACTGCTTCTGTATTTGACTCTCAACCTTTGGGGTATCATTTTTTCTTAAGTGCCCCAATTTCAATGGAAAAGACCCCTCATGTATGTGTTTGCTTTACATGTATGTAAAATACATGTCCACATCAAAACAATGATTTTGTACGATACCACGCAATTATCCAACCTCAGCTATGCAAATAATGCATTTTGATGCTTCCCATTGACTTGGACTGGGAAAACAAAGACTTCTGTGGCTGATACCCAGCATATTATGAGGAGGGCTTCTCTCTCCTGGGAAAGATGGGAAGACAAAGAACATAAGTGGCTTGCCTAGGCCTCAGTGATCCATCTTCTTGCCTGTTTTCCTTCAGAACACAGACTCCGAAGAAGCATAGCACACAGAACAGGTGGTATAAGAAGCACTTGCCAAGAACACAGCATGGGAAGACGAGCCCCGAGTCCTCATGTTCATTAAAAGTCCAGCACTAGATAAATTAGGGTCTCCAGCTTACTGTGAGCTGAAACATTAGGACACATCCCAAGTGTTTCATGTAATCCTGATGGGGAACAACAATGGGAAGTTTTTAAAGAGGTTAGGCTTTATCAGACATAATTAGTTTCCATTATCTCAGGGATGATGTGCATTTGTTGCCACTCTTCAGTGCCTGCTTGCTGATCAGAGGGCTGCAGTTAAAGCAAGGGTGACCTTGTGTTGGCTTTTCTTTTTCTTTTTTTAAAGATCAAAGATCACCTCTGTCTCTCATATATTTCTGTCCAAAAAGATTTAATTAGCAAGATAAATATTGACAGTGAAACAATGATGGGAGCTCAAAGCTTTACTATTTGTTTTCTATCTGGGACAGCAAGTCTACATTAAAAAAAAAACAAGCAAACAAACCTTGGGGGGCTAAATATCATGCTGGAATTGCTTGCTAATGTACGAAAATTCATTCTGAAAAGAAGCTGCAGGAAAAACAGAAAGGTAAAGTTCCACTGAGGATATTCAATTGCCCAAGGTAAGGGCTGCTCGACAGTTTCATTCCAAATAAGTCCAAAGGGAAATTTACAGTCCTATTGGTTGAATTACATACTTAAGAGATAGTAAGATAGTTAGCAATATACTGATGAATATAAGCAAGAGTGTTTGAATTATCATGCACCTTCAGCACTGCCACTACAGGTCAGTTGTAACCTAGAGTACTCCTAATTTCAGATCATTTATGAATCAGATAAAAAACACTGATCTCATACCTCTATGGGACTCCACTGCTTACATTATACAATTGGGAAGGTTTGCCATTTGTCCCTGCTCTCTGTTTTCTGTTTTTCAGCCATTTATTGAATCCATAAGAGGACTTCTCTTGTCGGCCAGTTCTTCTCTGTCTACATGCTTATTAATGCTTTCAAAGAAGTCTAAAAAGTTAGTGAAACAGGACTTATCTTTGTGGAAGCCAAGGTGATTCTTTTTCACCAGAACTTCTCCTTCTACAGTGGTACCTGGGCTCATGAATGCCTCAGTTCACAATCAAATCGGATCACGAACAAAAAAATCATAAAAATGTTGACTCAGGTCGCGAACTCCACATTGGGTGGCAACCGTGATCATGGCCATCTCCCCACCCCCATGAGTGGGGAGATGGCCATGATCACGGTTGCGCTCGTGCAGGGAAAACAGGCACAATTGTGGTTGTGCTTGGGGGGGGAGGGAAGATGGCCGAGATCACGTACGTCTTTCCTGCACAAGCGCAACCACAACTTTGGCCCTCTTCCCCACCAGCACAATCGCACCCGTCTCCCCCCCACAAGCCTTTCTCCGCAATTGTGCCTGTCTCCCCCGCCCCCCCCCCCAGCGGGCTGGGATGATGGGCGCGTGCAGGGATGACTGGCGTGATTGCGGTTGTGCGGGGGCGGGGGAGATGGCCTTGGTCTATGTTGTTCTTTGTCACTTTGCTTCAAATTTTTCTGATTAAAAAAAAATAGTTACAGAACTGATTAACCTTATTTACATTGAACCTTATGGGGAAATGTGACTTGGCTAACGACGAATTTGGGTCATGACCAGAGTCCTGGAACAGATTAAGTTTGTGAGCCGAGGTATCACTGTATATGCTTATTAATTTTATCTTTAATCAGTCAGCTTACCTGCAACTGACATTAAGTGGCTTGTACTTTCTTGGATTCTCCTTGAATTTTGCTTTTTTTAAAAAATGGTGTTACATAGCTATTCTTCAGTCCTTTTATGCAGGGGTTGGTATCTGGAAGATGTTTCATATTTTTGGTAGGTTATCTGCATGTTCATATTTGAGCTCTTTCAGAGTTCTAGGATAGATACCATGTGGGTATGGTGATTTAGTAAATTTCAATTTGTCAATTAGGTTTAGAACTCCATCTTTAGCCACCACTATTTACCTCTGTTTCTCAGACTCACTTCAAGCATTGGTATCTGTCCGACCAATGAAGGGCAGATGAAAGGAACTGTTTCAGCTTCCCCACAATCTCCTTATCCTATGCAAGGCTCTTTTAATTTAACTGTCTTCTAATAGTCTAAATGCCTCCCCAGCTGGTTTCCTGATATATGTAAAGATGCTGCTCAAAATGCTTATTATTGGCTTTCATCTCCTTTCTACAAGGCTGTACTCCCCTTCAGTTTCCTCATATGGCCAAGATTTGCTTTTTCTGAAGGAAGTCTTCCTTTCTATAATAGCTTCCTTGATCCTGGTTTTAACCATGCTGATGACCTATTGTACTTGGTAGCTCCTTTCCCAATCAGTGCTATACATTCTAGCAGAGATTCTATTTTTGTGGTTTTGATTAACTTCCAAGAATTTTATATTATGTATGCATTTAATTCATTTTTATACTGCCCAATAGCTGAGGCTCTTTATTGAATTATTTAAAAATAATTCAACTGACTTGATTCCCTGTTTCAACTTTCTTTTTACCAGTTCTCCCATTTTAGAGAATAGTCCTCTTCTGAAGATAAGTTTGACTGTTTCGGCTTCCTTGGCAATTATTTGCTAATTAAATCTAATGTATTAAATCTAATAGCACTGTGCCATTCTTCCCAATCAGCAACATTTATATCTAGGTTCTTCACAATAACAATAATTTATTATTATTGTGAAGAACCCAAGAGAGTGAATGCCTCGCCCAAAGCCACCTAGTGAGCTTCATGGCTGAGAGGGGCCTAGAACCCAGATCTCCCAGGTCCCCAGTCTAACACTCTCAGCAACACACCACACCAGCTCTTATGACTTAATCCGGGATCTCCTCTCCTCCTGTTGGTGCCATGATCAATTGTTCTAAGGCACGGTTGTTTAGGTATCAAGAAACTTAACCTCTTTGTCATGACAAGAACTTGCAGTTATCCAATCAAGTCTGGTTTAATGACCTCATTACTACATTTCCCCCTGTCATTGACAGCAGCATGGAGCATGACTGCTAATGCCTCCAGCCATCGCTACCAAGCTATCTAACCCTAAATAAATAATAGATGGCATGTGTTATCTTCAATCCTTGCACTAACCAGATGGTCTATATGTCCATCACAAACCCAGCTGACTCTGACCCCACTGATGTTCTGTTCACGCACTACGCACACAACCCAACTCATTCTTGGAAGAAGAGAATATCTGTTTATCTTACCCTTGTACAAGGAATGGGTTCATTCTAAGGGATCATTTTTCTGTCTTCAAAATGTCACCTCCTTCCCTGAGACCCCCATTCTCTGTGACAGCAGAGAAGCTGGCACCCAGGAACTGATACACCAGTATTAGGTTCCTAAAGGTTTCAACCATCAGCCTCTCTATCTAAAAGATTCTCTAGGTCACCAACACTGTCTTCAAGGAAATGCAGTTCTTCCCTGAGAGCAGCTCATTACAAGGAGCACAAATTGACTGACTAGAGATGTGAGGGCCCAGGATAAAACCGAAACTCAGAAAAAAAAAAAATGGTGTTGGGTTTGGTTTTTTCTCAGGTTTTTATTTTAGGCCTTTAAATCTCTATCAACAACTTCTGACCAGACAGCAAAGAGTCATGCATGTGGTAATCCATGCAGTATGGATAACCCCCATACCCCTGCTGGTTTGCTACCTTTTCACTGCAATCATGTTGTTGCTATTGTTTATTTACCTAGAAAACTAAGTTGCTTACTAGAAGCAGGTGGGGGATTCATATCTATCTATCTATTGAGTTTGACCAGGAAAGGGAGGAAAGAGTTGATTGCTTTGGCTTCTTCACCCTGTTGCTCAATTCACAGGAGTGCTTAATTTGCATGTATGCTGATGCTTCAGTGCCAGGGCTGAGATGTTTTGCCAGTTGCACCCATTATACTTGGGTATATTAATAATGAGCTTCAGAACCCTGAATAACCCACTATCTTTTTGTTGAGGGGTGGGGAAGTGGAGGAGTGGGAAAGGGAATTTGATAATATCCTGAATAGCTTAAAAATCATGTAGGATAGGAAGATTGTGTGATAACCTGTATACATGCTTCACAACAGGACTGTAATTGTTGGAATCTTGAATCTTCATAGAAGTGACATCCTAGTTTCTAACTGCCAGTTTCCATCAATGTTCAGAATATTTTCAACCCAATGAAAGGGACACATGTGGAAGAAATGCAAAACAACCCTCAGTTTACACACTGCTGAGAATATGCCCTTTGCCAGGGTACTTTCTTGCCAAAGAATGTCTCAATAACACTCCAGCCTGCACTGACATAAAAGCTGGCCCCAGTGTTGTACTGACAACAGAACGGCGTTCCTCTGTTCTGCCTTAGGGTGGGTGCAAGGAGCTAAACTGTCATCAGCGAAGTGTGATGCAAGACAAAAGCATGGTGTTTCTTATTCCAGCTTTCAAGTAATGCATACAGTGCTGGGGAGAGCTCAGGCTGGCAAATCTGACCCAGAATAAATAGACAACTTGCCAGAAAGCAGCCTCCAATCCAAGGGCTGGCAATCCTGCCATCTTGCGCAAACGGAAGCCTGCTAAGCTGGCCCAACTCTGCAGACTTATCTGGAGGCATCTGCTGCTTGGAGTCAGTTCAGGGTTTAAGTTGGGCGATATTCATCTTCCCCTGGGCTTCCTTTTTAAAACAATCCGGAACAATGGGGCTTCCAAATAAAGAACATTTAATTTTTATTTTTACACTTCTAGGCAAGGGCCTTTAATGCGATTAGGAGGAGGGGGAAGGAGGAGGCTGGATAGCCGGCTTTGCTTTTTTATGTTATGTATATTGTGTGTAAACAAATATGCAATTTGCTTTAAAAAGATAAGGTGATTAAATTTTTATCAGACTTGTACTCTGTTGTCACCACAACAAAGAGAATTAGAAAGAGGAAAGAAAGGCCTTTTTATTTGAATTGTGCTCTTACCAGAGGTTCTCCACAACACAGCTGTAAAGCCACTCAATGTTCTCCAAACAGGCCTTTTGATTGCATTTTATTCAACTTGTTTGCATTTGGAGCAATCGAAAGGAAAAGAACGCTCCACATTTTGATGTCTTAATGTTCCTTAATACCTTCTTTAATTTATATTAAGCTTCTTAACTAGGGTGAGGAATTCTTCAAAAACAATAAAGACCTAGTGTAGAAATCTTTCGCACACCATGAAAATTGAAATTATAATATATTCATGGTTTTTTGTCCTAAAAATGTTATTTTGAAGAAAGATTTGAAAGCAAAAAAATCCTGAAGTTGTATGAAAATGACTTGATCCACAGAAGTAGATGAAAGTTTAAACTAATTATTACATGGCAGAGAAAGTCTTGGGAAAGGATGGATGAAGTGTGTGTAAGTACACATTTAGTACAGCAAAGTTTTCTGCCTCAATGTCTACACATTTCTGCTCTAAGAGATCAGGAAAGTTTTGCTGTCCATTGAAGAAGTCTGTCCATTTGCTAGTGTATTCTATTGCTCCTTGATTTTATTCCTAAAATGGACTTTTGGAGCATCTGAAGTTACCATAACATAGTACCCTATTTATATCTTGTGGAGTGAGCCAAACCCAACAATATGCATTCAGTTTCTGGAATCCTTAGCGATGCATTAAATTCCTCATTCCCATTTCTAACAGCATAATAAGGTATCAGCTTGTGTTCCTTTCACAAACTGAGCCATCATGCATGACTGTGTTCCAGTGAGGGCCAAACCAAAACACATGCTAACACATACACTATTTTTTCTAAAGAAATGTTTCAGGAGTGATAATTCTGAGCAAAGAAGCAACAGAAAGAAATCTCCCCTCCCCAGGCCATTCCCAGAGTGGTTTCAGGCATATATTTATTCTCAGACACACTTTTAGGTTCCAGAGGAGCAGCTGGGAGAGAGCTGCAGAAGCCAGCTGCCAGCAGGGAAAGGGTTAAGCACAGCCACAGCACCTGCTGTTCTCACCCCTGAAGCTGCTGCTCTTCCCAAAATGCAACTGCTGGGCATTATTATACATATATGCAGTCGCATCACGGGCTCCTCTCCAGGCTCCAGAAAGGGTCAAGTCCCTGCTTGCTTCTCTTGTTGCTGTGTTCCCATGGACCTAAGCATATAAGCTAGATCAATAGCGTCTTGCCAAATAGAATCATGTGAGAATTCCAGTAAAAACTGGACATCTCACCCTAAACTGGGTCTGGGGAAAAAAAAGAAAATTCTGCTCAAAAACCATCAGCATGCAATGGGATGGCAACAAGTTCTCTTTAATGAGTGAGTGAATGAAGGGCAGCAATTGCAGTCAGAACAGCTATTATGTAACTGGCCATCAAGTCAATCTGGCCATCTGGCTGATCAAATGTATCTCAAATTAATTCCACTATGAAATGCTTTCCTGTTTTCATAAATGATTGTGGACAATGTTGAGGGATCATCCATTTGGCTCATCATGCATTCTGAAAGATGAAACCCATGTCCAGTACCAAGCCAGAAAAACAGGTTAAAATATTCTACTTGGGTCGCCTCTTGTATGCATATCTTAACATCACGAGGGGCTTTGAGAGTGTCAAAGAAGCCAAAAGCAATGCCACCAGGAGGCCAGGCTGTCTCACTAGCTTGGTCTCCTAGCAGAGCCACCCAAGAGGGAATGGTTAAAGCAGAGACACCAGATATATCCATCTTCTTCAGGAGAAATGGTCACATCAAAGAAGATGTCTGAATTTTAATTTTATCTTTCTCCTGTTTTCTCTAGGAAGGTTGTCCCTCTGTACTTATGCATAAGTTGAATACAGATTGCAGCAAAACTGATCAACTGGAAACCTCCTCTACTCCTGAAATCTATGGAGCAAGTTTGAGTTCCTTATCTACCAGAACAAGGGGAAATTTACTATCCCCCAATCTAGCCAAATTTCTCTGTGAAAGAAATGGTAAGAGAAAGGAGGGGCCAGGCAGGCAAGAAGATAATGATACAATCCTGATTGATACAGCTTTTGGTCTTGACAGTCTCTTTAAGCAACTGAACTGTAATAGTTCTGTACTTAGCTATGCTTATTCAAACCAGAGGTTATGCAAAGTGGCAAGGCAGTCAAAGTGTATTTGAAGTCCTACAAACATGCAGGATATCTCCAGTGCATCATGTACTACCATGGAGATAGAGTCCGATTCAGAAGCAGACCATAGCACTTAAAGGACTGGGGGCTCAAGGAGCTGCTTATCACTCAAGCATATTCTAACGGAATAGCAGGCACAGCACAGTCAAATATAAATCTGGTACTCATTCTGCTCTTACTCTATAAACCATTTAAGCCAACATGCTTGGATTTAATATGGTACAGTCCTCCATGTCAAACATGTACCGTGGCATATCCGTCTACAATCCTAGCATAATACGTTTGCAATCAATTTGCACTAGCACAGGCAAAAGCAGTGTTTGCTCCAGAACATTTCTATTTGGAAACCGGATCAGAGCACTGATCTGCTAACAACTTTGATTTCAACAAAATGAAAATCAGCTTACATGCCAGACCTGGGCTGTGAAACATGGTGCTAGGAATGCGAAGATCTGGCTGGAAGCCAGCTCTCTTGGACTTACCAGACTTCTTTCCCGAGCTTGGTCCTGCCTGGGAACAATCTGGGCTAAGATTGTCCTCACACACTTGGGAATGCTACTGGGCCCCTTTCCTGCGCAAAGTGCTCAGTTCTTGGCCCACGAGTCCAATGTGTGGAAGCCGAGCTCCAGTTCTGCGGCAGGTCTGTGGGCGGCATGTGTGCAAGCCAGCCTTGTGGACTCACTGGGACTTGCTTCCTGCCGGACAGCCCAGCAAAGCTTCGGCATGAGGGAGACTTACGGCAGAGAGAAAGTGAGACAGAATCTGGGGAGCCGAGCCAAGGAAATCCAACAGATTCCCACCCCCAGTCTAGATTTCTCACACATCACTACATGGTGCTACTTTAAGGTTACTATAGTGTTGAAAGCTCAAGTTCCTGGGGATTGTGTGTGGCTCACACAAACACAAGGATGAGGCAAGCTGTATAGGTCTTACCAACGGGGATCCTGATTAGGTGGGAGGAACCCAAATCACTTGCCACACCAAGATGATCATAATATTCACAGAGACTTGTCAAATAAAGGACGACTCTTGATCCCCAGTCCTTGGTTCAGTTCTGACTATGTAAGAACAGAATATGGATGAGTTCCACTGAACACCACTGGCGTACAAGCTTCTCTGAAATGAATAGAGATTGCATGGCAACAGTATTGAATGGGCTGAATACAGTAATTTATGAGTTTAGTAAGGAATAAGGAAAGTTGACCATCAGACTCCTGGTCTATCTAGTTCAGTATTGTCTATGCTGATTGGAAATAGCTCTGCAGGGCTTCAGACAGGAATCTTTGCTGGCCCAACCCAAACATTCAAGAGACTAAGCTCGGGAATATGTAAACCACATGCTCTACCAAGTTGTATCTATTCTTCTTCAAGATATGAGCATATCGCAGCATTCATGAAGAAGGACTGGCTTAGGTTCAATTTAGGACAGATCACAGGAGTAACAAATGAAGTATCTTCTATCCTCTCCTTAATCACAAGCTGTCTATAGCCTGGACCAATCCAAAGGATGAACAATTACCTATACTTAGTATATTACACTTACTTGGAATCTTACACATTTCTATGAAAGCAGGTTCCATGTATTTGGGAAATTAAGCAAAAGTAGTAAGAAACAAATGCTGAGTCCTTCCAGCCTTTCTTACAACATTTGTTCAGCATGCCAAACTTGTTGGTAAGAAAGTATACTTTTAGTTAATTTCATCAGTGAAAAAAACCTCTTGTAATCATGGGACCTAAAGATCAGCTTACTGACTTCTAATGAAGGTGAGTGTACTCAGCCATTTTAAATTGGAATAGACAGGCTACCCCATTCTCACCTTTTATTGAGGCTTCTTTTAATATTTCAAATATACACTACCTAAATTTGTATACTCTTTAACTGTAGTTAATCTTCAATTAAAATACCTAGAGCAGAAACTAAGATAACTGGTTTAAAAGGTAAAAGCTTATTGACAAGGGAAAAAAGTATTCTTCATACTGCCTTTTTAAATTCTGCATATTAAAAATGTCATTTTTATGACTTAAAAAATCTTCAGGAATAATGAAGGCTAACAAAAGAGTGAAGAGCAGTAATTTAAAAAGCTCCATATGTAGCATCCTGATTACTGTATCAGTCCCATTTCCATAACGAAGGGAGAAGTCACTGAACTGCCACTCGTCCTTTCCAGTGACAAGAAAAGGGCAAAAAGGACGGCATGTTCCAAAGAGTCACCCCTCTGACTCTCGAAGTAGCAGCTGTTGTCTGCACAGTTGCAAGAATTGTGGGTGTTGCTATCTGGCACTTTCCTGAAATACAGTAAGCCCAGCTCCGGTGGTCCTCCTGCACATGCACTTAATTTGGAAGCAGCTGGGTTCAAAAGTTTATCCTCACTTTTTGACCTGAACGGGTTTAGGATGTGGATGTGCACTTGGAAGTATACAACATGCCACACAAGCTGAGGAAATGCGCTCCCAAGATGGAACGTCTGTTTGGAAGAGAAACATATAGGGTATTCTTTCTGTTTAAAGGAGTTATAGTATGCATATGTGGCCCATGATACATCTGACACACGCTAGAGCATATGGCTGACAAGTGCACAAATTTGGCTGGTTAAGAAATGAAAAGTTCACTGATAACATTCAGCGACAAGCTAAAATTTGCATTCATTCGTGCATGCTACCCAAAAAGACAAAGGGCGCCCAAGGAATAGGGTGCATTTGTCTAAACTAGATCTGCATGGAAAAAGGTCCTGTACAATATTCCATCACTTACTTTTCTCCTACTGATATCATACAATACTTTCTTCCCTTTAATATGGAAAAGGTGACTGTAAAGGGGCAAAAATCACAGATAGGAAAAATGATCATTTAAATACATAAAGGAGTTCTCAGTAATCTACCTGCAGAAAAGCATTTATCTTAATTTTGCATACTAATCATGCCGTGCACTGTCACACACCGAGAAACTCAAATTTGGACAATCTGGATCTTTTAATTCTAGCTATAGAGAAACCACTTTGGCAATATGTATAGAAGAAATTACTGGTCTGTATTTGTAAATATTAGAAACTTTATATAGCCCTGAACTGTTTGCGTATGGTGTGAAACAAGCATGAAAGAATGTTACAGCAAATAAAATACTAAGAGCCAATAAAATATGGTAAAATCAAACAGAAAGTTTGCTTCTTCTCTTATATCCCTATCTGAATATCAAGAGTTTTGGGAAAGCCCTTTCCCTAGGTGCCCCTGCAAGGAAATATATGATTGATGAATATACCACTTGGAGTAGGGAACAACATACAAATGTCAAAAGTAAATGAAATATATAAATAAATACTAATAAAAGAGCATTTTTAGTTGTGGCATCCCACTGAATTTTGTTTTAGCATTATCATTTTATTCTTTTAGTTTGTGCTTCTGTTATTTTTCTATCTATTGTTAACACCGTTTAAACTTATTTCTTTTTGTGCTACCTTGAGAACTTTTTGTTATAGGTCAGCCTACAAATGTGGGGAAAAAAATTAAAAACCCAAGAAATAAATGAATGACTCACTGTTGCCACTTTTAATATATCAACAAATCAAATAAAAATGTTAACTCTTAGGCTTGAAACACTGAGGTTCTGTATGCAGTAAAGTGATACTTTACTATTTGAAATACAAAATTAAAGAGAAAATTATGTTGGATACAGAATACAAACCAAATAAAATAAACAGGCATTAGACAAACAAAATGATACAAAAAGGAAACTTGTTGAACAAAACAGCCCTTACATCAGCAACTGGAGAAATGGGAATTAACACACTAACTGGTGCCCCAGGGACAGCATTCAGCACAATGATACCACAGAAAGTAAATCTATGAGGACCAGACTATTTGACTGATGCCAAAAAAGTCGTGCTCCCAAGTCCCAGCCATACAAATGAAAGTTACTGATCACAATGCTTACGGATATTTTAGCTAGGTGCAGGAAGCTTCTAAGCAAATATATCTCTGCTTATGCTATGGATTAATTCTTTAAATGGTAGCTGTTTCTGACAGCAAAAGCTATAGCTGCCATTTGCAAACTGAAAAATTAGGGTAGAAAGAATAAAAAATTATGGCACATCAAGAGAACTCAGGGTTGTATCCAATGTTAGCTGAGTGGAAGTCCCATTCATTTCAATTGGTCTGCTCTTAGGGCTACCACTAGATCCAAATGTGTATTGGAAACAACCTTGTTGTAGGCCAAATGATTTATGTGGTGGCCCACAAACTCTATCCTGAATCATTTAAACCAGGAGTCTCAAGCTCAACTGACCTGGGGGCCGCTGGAAGTAGAGCCTGGGTGAGGCTGGGCCGCATCAAGTGTTCCACCCCCGCGGTGGTGGTGGGCCGCTCGTCCCGCGTGGCTCCCGGAGGCCGGCCCGGGCGCCGCTGGCACTTTGAAGGCCGCAGGGCCCCTCCCCCGTGCCCCGCCCGGCCCGGCAATTGGCCCGCGGGCTGTGAGTTTGAGACCCTGATTTAAACCTTCTCCTGGCCAAGAGCAGCCATATTTTTCTTCAAAGTATCAAAACTATCAGTTAAAGCGGTGATGTTGACCAGTATCAAGAAACTATTCTTGAAAATGGTTACAGGCACTCACATTTCAGAGCAACTCTGGACTGGCACATGCAAAAAATCTGTCCAGAGAATACTACAAAGTACTGACTGTAGCTATGTTTCAATAGAAGTACTGGCTCACTTATTTTTTCAGATTCCAAGGGACAATATAATAGACAGTGTTCAACATGTTCATCAAGTTGTTGGTTGCAGCCCCAAGACCCCTTTCTTGGTCAGTCACTGCTAGCTCAGATCCCATCAGCTTATACTTGATGATGGTAATTTTTGCCCCAACAAGCATTATTTATAGTTGCTTACACTGAACCATATATACCTTTGGTGAAGGGCTTTGTCAAAAGTCTTTTGAAAGTTCAAATAAACAATGTCTACTGGATCATCCAGTCCACATATTTACTGACACTCCCACAAAACTCTATGAGGTTAGTGAGATATGACTTACCTTTTTGGAAGCCATGCTGATTCTTTTTCACCAGGGCTTCTCCTTCTATATGCTTACTGATTTAATATTTATTAGCACTTTCAACCAGTTAACCTGGAACATAGATTAAACTAACTGGCCTATAATTTCCCAGTTGCCCCCTGAAAACCTTTTTGAAAACTGGTGTCATATTGGCCATTCCACCATACTCTAACACAGAGGTTGATCTTAGGGACATGTTACATATTTTTATTAGATTATCTACATGTTCATATCTGAGTTCTTTCAGAACTCTAGGATGGATGCCATTTGGACTCAGTGATTTATTAACTTTGTCAGTAAGATTAAGCTTTTCCATCTTTGTCACCACTATCCACCTGGGGCTCTCTTCATGAATACATACATGCAGGAAAAGTTATCTGGACTATATGCTCTGCTGTGAAAACAGATTAAAAAATGCATTCATCTTCTCCACAATCTCCTGATCCTCTTTTAGTGCTCATTTAACTCCATTTCCATCCAATGGTCCAACTACCTTTCTAGCTGATTTCCTGCCTTTAATATATTTGAAGAATTCCTTATTGTTGCCCTTGATGTTATTTTTTAAATTAATTTTTATTGCTCCCATAAGCCCAAGAGGGCTCTCTGGGCAGTTCACAGAGTCAAAAATCCAGCAGCATAAAATAAAATACCACAAAATCAGTAACATTAAAATCACATACACATAGTATAAAAACAATGGCAAGCCTACAACAACCTCATTCAGGTTATTAGTGATATGTTCCTCAAAATGCTGCTTTTGTTTCTCTCATTATCGACCCTTTTGCAATCTTGTGTTCTCCTTTGTTTTAATCATTAGGGCAAGACTTCCATTTTCTGAAGGAAACTTTCTTTTCTCTAATACCTCCTGCAACACTGCTCCTTAACTGTGCTAGTAACCTCCTGGACATCATGCTATGTTTCCTAGTGTGATAGGAGCTTCTATTAGTGCGATATGAAGTAATCTGTAAGCATTTTTAAGGGACCCTCTTTATTTCCCTTTTACCATTACATGCCCATCCATAAAAATGGGCACAGCTGTGATCTGCCATGTAGAATAACCAGGGAACCACAGCATCCCATGTGTGGTACATGGAGCAGCCTGTCATCTTAGGCTACTTCAGAATTGAAATAAAGGGCTGCTGTCGCTTAGGTTCCATTGATGAACCTTACTAGCCATGTCAAGTGGCTTTAGGAGGCCACGTAGCTGGTAGTCCGCAGCTTCTGTCCATGCACTGATTTTACACTCACAGCACATGGGATGCAAAATACCCATTTCCCAACTCAACAGCACAAAACCGTGCTGCTAAGCAGGGATGGCATCATGAGGCTGCCCACACTGCCAGCATTAGTCTACTGGCCTCGGCACTCCATTTGCTTGCTTGATTCCAGTGTCATTTTCTTTCTTACATAATACCAAGAGCACTCTTTGGGCCATTTTACTCTGCGGATGCATGCTGCTTTGCTTGTGGAAAACCATCCAGTTGCAAGGGTAGAATGCTTCACTACGACACTTTTTTGCTGTTGTGTCGGTTAAAATGGACCGTGTCCTTGCATATATTGTCAGATCCCAAAATTAAGCAACTTTTTAAAGGGACATTTTGTTCATTTTCTTGGCGGGGGATTTGAAAGTCTAATGTTACATCAAATATGCTTTTGTTAAGTGCTGTCAAACATGAACATAGCTTAAGGTCATAACAAACTTTTAAGTTAATAACAGGCAGCCTGTGCAGCCCCTGCCTTTTTGTGAGGCCTCTATGCATGTTACAGAAGGCCAATTATGTCAGAACAAGATGTGAAGAACATTCTCTTCCCTAGAGCCATACTTGTTCATTGATTTGCTTCTGTTTGTGCTTCCAGAGCATGAATTATTTTCTACAGTTCCTATATTCCCACCATAAAATGGTGCTTGGTTAGCATCACCCCTGCCTCCAACATCTTATCGTTATATTAAATGTTTTGTAATTATGTTTTGAAACATTAGTCACTGACCAAGGCCAAATTTCAGGTACAGGTCAAAAGGAAGTTTAGTTCAAAGATCAACTGCTCAAGAATGTCTGCATTCTGTAGAATATATCTTTTGCAGATATCTACATCTTCTAACGTTACTTAATATACAGCTCAAAAATACATGGCCATTTAATAATTGTAGCTGTTTAATATCATTCTGAAAAACAGAAGTTGCAGGTCTTGTCTTTCATTCAAAACCTGATACCAATACATCCTCCTAGGATATTTTGAGGAATATATTGCCCTCTTACAAGTTTGTAATCACTGGAATGATGCTACAGAGATGCTTAGGGCAGAATATACAGTCTTCCTGCTCTGCTCCTCCTTGTGGGGAAAAAAAAACAGGCCAGCCACCTCCCCAATGTCACACATGAGCCTCAGAGGGGAGAAACAAGAGCGTCCCATGGAAAATGGGTGAAAGGGGAGGAGGCTGGGGCTGAGCACTTACCCTGATTCCTATCAGTGTCCCAACCGCCTTTCCTCCTGCTTCCCAGAGCTGTGTGGTTAAAAATCATGAGGGCAGAAGAGATCACTGCAGTACCTCATTTAGGGTGCAGCTTCCAACTCTGCAGGTTTACATGCATCAAGAGCAGGGGCTACAGCCCTGCACTTGATGAAGTAAAATTTGCACTCCTGTGATTTTGTGTATATCAAGCTGAGCTATTGGTTGATATTAGTCGTTGCTATAACTGTTGCCGAGCAGGTTTCCTGTCAACAGTTACAAACAATAAACTGGTAACAGGGAACATGAGGTTAACGATTTTGTACCAAATGGATGGGTGCATGGTAAGAAGAAAAAAGAGAGCCAGTGTGGTAGCATGGTTAGAATGTTGGACTGGGACCCAGGAGATCCAGGTTCTAGTCCCCACTCAGTCATGAAGGCCACTGAGTGACTTTGGGCCAGTCACAGACTCTCAGCCCAAACCAGTTTACAGGGTTGTTGTGAGGAAAAAATGGAGAGGAGGAGGAAAAAGACCATGTAAGCTTTCCTGGGTTTCTTGAAGGAAAAATGGTGTAAATGAAACAAATTAAATACAAAACATGATCAATATTTGATGTAAATAAACACATTCTGGAAGGAGAAAACAACTAGCATGACTAAATCTTTAACACTAGGTTAGAAAAAGTGACAGTTGGAGAGAAAAATTTCAAAATTGACAGAACATGGATCCTGCTCCTTTATAATTAAACCTCAATACATTGAATTTGGTTTGCTTTTCCTATGAAATTCAAGTTACCACTTTGGCAAAGTAACAAGAACTTTGTCCAGCTTTCCTGCACATTAAAATAAGAAAATCTAACAATAGTACTATCCAAGATATGTGTTCCTATTTCTTAAGGACATTCGATGAAAGCAACAGTTCCTGGTTCCTTACTCCAGTTCTGGTTCCTGACTTTTAGCTGAGCAGATCAGAGGAAGCTATCACAGTTGGTCCAGGGACTCTGGTCCAGGGACAAGCAGCCAAGCTCCCAGCGAGTGAACAACCAGAGGAAGTAAACAGGGAGAGCAAACAGGAATTTGGCAAGGGAGGCCCCTAACTTTTTCCTTTTCCCCATAGTTCCCACACCCCCTCTCCCATTTTGTTTTCCTCCTTGTAACACATTCTTATTTACTGGTAGGACTGTATTGTTAAATTGCAGGGTAGACAGGAGGAAGCACTTGCTTGTATAAAATGCCCAGCAAACTAGAATCGAAAAGGTGGCAGAAAGAATGGACTGAGAAGACTCCCCAGTGGTGCTGACTGCTGTTGAGAGCCAAGGTTCCTTCTCGGAGAATTCCAAAGCTTTCCATTCTTTCATTTCCATGTCTTAGCAAGGGCATTCTGCTCTAGCCCCCTTCCATTCTGTTTCACATTCCAATTTGGATTCTTCTGAAGTTCAGCCAGCAGGCTTTCAGAACAAATGAGCAAAGTCACTATCCTTCTCAGTCCCAGCACCTGTAATGTCTGTGCTGTGTTTGTTTTCTTGCCAGAAGTCAACATGGCCTACATGTGCAACAAATGCAAGCTAGTGGTCCTGTTAGAAGAAAAGGTGAAAACACTAGAGCAGCGAGTGTCCACCCTCAAGGGAATAAAAGATGAAGTATTTTTAGACAGAGCAGTGGAACTGCAACAGCTAAAAGTAGCACAGAAGTTAGGAGTGCAACAGCAAGCTGAAGCAGGATAATTCTGAGGGAAGGGGAAATGAAGAGGAAACTCCCTGGAAAAGAGTGACAGCTAGGTGCAGAAGAACTAGAAGATATTCTACACCAGTGGAAACAGTGGAGCTATCAAACCTCTTTCAGATACTCAAAACTAAAGGGCAGCCTGCCAAGGAAAAAGTGCAACTCTTCCTGTGCAATACTGAACAAGTGGCTAAAGGTCATCCAAGCAGGGGCAAGAACAAGAAGAGAATAATGTTAGTTGGGGGAGGCTCCCTGTTGTATGGGATGGAAACACATGAATGTCAAGAAGACCTGTGGACTCATCAGGTATACTGTCTCACTGGAGACAGATTAGTGTCATGGCAGATAAGTGACTGAAAGGCTGCCAAGGCTCATACAGCCCAATGACATGTATTGCTTCCTTCTTATACATGTAGGAAAAAAGGCACTGCCAAGCAGAGCTTTGAAGAAATCGTGTCAGACTTTGAAGGTTTAGAGAGGAAAGTGAAGAACTTTGCAGCCCAGACCATTTTCTCTTCAATCCTTCCAGTTCTTGGAAGAACAGACAGGGAAGGAAAAATACTTCAAGTGAATGCCTGGCTATGCAAGTGGTGCTGACATGAGATTTGGATTCTGGGCCCATGGGCTACACTTCCTGGAAGACGGACTGCTGGCTACAGTATGAAGAAGTTTAGCAGGAAGACTGAATCCTACAGGGGACGGAGAAGTACACCTGGGTGTAACAAGAGACGAAATCATATGCACCACAACAGAGAGAGCAACTTTAACAGTGCCCAATAATACTATTTCACAAAAATATAAGAAAAAAGCTAGAGTATTAAGCGCATGGTCTTTGATGACTATATGTCATTCGGCATGGTCCTTCTCCCGAATAGAGAGCTCCTGCTTCAGAGTTCCTTTTTACAATGCTTTATTGCTACATGTCCTTATTGTCAAATATCTCTGAATTCACCCAGAGTAAAGTGTTGAACCCTCTCTGAGCCCTCCCCTCTTCTCCCCGTTTAAGAGACTTTCTTCATTGCTGGCTCAGAGGTGGGTCACTAAATTTCCTCCCCTGTCTCTGCCCCTCTTGTAGCTCCAACAACTGAATCTTCCACCTGTGTTGCCTCCTAGCAACTGCCCCACCCAGCTGGGGCAACAGTGCTTAATCTGCAGGCAGCCTCTGGCCTTGAACTGATACTGTCATTTGCTGACATTCCAAAACCACTTTGTCTTCACTGTCTGAGCTCCCATTCCCATGAAATCTATCAACAGACTGTGACCTTTCTGACTGCTTTTTCCCTATGTGTGCATGCAATATCTATACTAATAACCAGAGTATGGGAAACAAACAGCATGAACTTAAACTCTTAATACTGGAGGGGGAATACAACCTGATAGGTATAAGTGAAACTTGGTAGAATGACTCCCAGTATTGGAATTCAAAACTGAAGGGAAAGACAAGCTGAAGGAGCTGGATGGCAGCTCATGACTGATATTCAAATGGTCAAGGATCATCTAATTGAGTTGAATGAGTTCAAATCTCCAGGGCTAGATGAACTCAGGCCTACATCATTTTTATAAGCTGGCAGAACTCTCAGAACCACTGCCTGTTATTTCTGAGAAATCATGGAGGACAGGGGAAGTGCCAGATGACTGGTGTAGGCCAGATGCTGTCCCTATCCTCCAGAAAGGAAAAAAAGAAGAACCTGGGAACGACAAAAGAGTCAATCTGACATCGATCCCGGGAAAATTTTGGAGCACTCAGATTATAAAGCACTCAGTCTGCAAGCACCTTGAAAACAAGAAGTGATTACTAGAAGCCAACATGGATTTTTCAAGAACAAATCATTTCATTTTCATTTGATTTCATTTTTTGATTGGGTAAACTCCTGGTGGACTGTGTGAATGCTGTGAGGTAATACATCTTGACTTCAGCAAAGCTTTTGACAAAATGCTCCATGATATCCTGATTAGTGAACTAGCTAAAAGTGGGCTAGATGGAACAATGATCAGGTGGATCCACAGTTGGTTCCCCCTGCAGAGGAAGGCAGGACGTGCTCCAACGGAGCAAAGCTCAGGGAGCCAAGGTTCCATTTGGATGCCAGGAAGCACTTCCTGACAGTCAGGACCCCGAGGGTGTGGAATGGGCTTCCACGGGAGGTCGTTGAGGCCCCATCGGTGCGGGTGTTCAAGGATAGGCTGGACGTGCACATGGTGGGCATATCATGAGTGGAGCCGGCTGGTGCCGGAGGTCAGACTAGATGGCCCGGGAGACCCCTTCTGACTCGCTCCGTTTCTATGTTTCTATAATCATACTCAAAGAGTGTTCATCAATGCCATCTTCTCAGCCTGAAGTGGGAACTACCAGTTTCAGTCCTGAATCCAGTGCTCTTCAACATTTTTATTAATGACTTGTATGAAGACGTACAGGGAACAATTATACAATTTGCAGATGACACAAAACTGGGTAGGATAGCCAATACCCTGGAAGTCAGAAATTAGATTCCAGATGATTTTGATAGGTTGGAGTGCTGGGCCGAAAACATCAGAATGAAATTCAATAGGGACAAATAACAAATTCTGCACCTAGGAAAAAGAAACCAAATGCATCATTGCTAGATGGGGAATACTTGGCTGAACAATACTGCAAGTGAGAAGGATCTTGGATTTGTTGTATGTCACAGACTGAAGATGAGTCAACAGTGTGATGTGGCTGCAAAAAGTGCAAGTGTTATTTTAGGCCGCATTAATAGAAGTATCACTTCCAAAGCACATGAAGTACTAGTTCCCCTTTACTCAGCACTGGTTAGGCCTCTGTGTCTAGTTCTGGGCACCACATTTTAAGGAAGACGCAGACAAGCTGGAAAGGGTTCAGAGGAGGGCAACAAGGATGATCCGGGGACTGGAAACAAAGACCTATGAGGAGAGATTGAAATAACTGGGCATGTTTAGCCTCAAGAAGAGAAGACCAAGCGGAGATATGATAGCACTCTACAAGTTCTTGAAAGGCTGTCACAAAGAGGAAGGACAGGATCTCTTCTCGATCATCCCAGACTGTGGGACATGGAAAAACAGGCTGAAGTTACAGGAAGTCAGATTCCAGCTAGATACCAGGAAAAAAATCCTGACTTTTAGAGCAGTACAATAATGGAACCAATTACCTAGGGAGGTTGCAGGCTCTCCCACACTAGAGGCATTAGGATGCAAGTGCACAGCCATCTGAGAAAGACTGCTTAGCTTGGAATCCTGCACTGGGCAGAAGGTTGGCCCCAGTGGCCCTCAGGCCACTTACAGCTCTACTGCTCTATGATAGTATGATTCTCTGAACAGTGCTTGAGATCCAGCTTGGTGCCAAGGTTCTCAGAGAAATGGATGCAGGTTTCAAATTACAGCTCCACTAGTAAGAATACTAATTCACCTTGTACCAGCTATCTCCCAGCTTAACATACTGCACAGTGTTGTTGAAAGCTAAAACACAACTTAAGAGTTCTCTGAAGGAAGCACAGAATAAAGACGCCAAAAAGAAAAAAACACACATGAAAACCAGGACCAAGCAAGAGTAGTCATCTCCTGAAATTCCCCAGCCTCTTTGTGGGCAGCAAAGTGAGGCCTGCTTAGTTCTGGCAGCGCTTCTCAGGATGTTCTTCCCAAGGAGACCTGTCACGTTCTTCCCACTTTGTTGTCTTTTTGGTGCCAGGTGAAAACCTATTTATTTACCAGGCTTTTTGAAAGACCAATTAATTAAATTTAACCTTCCTCATGGTGCTTTATCCTGCTGTTATGCTAGTTGTCTTATTGCAATTATTTATTTTACCAGTTCTACTTTTACACTGTTTATTGTTAGCCACCCTGAGAACACTGCTGAAGGGCAGGATACAAACAGACTCAATGCATCAATAAATACTGAAAACAAATATGTATTCCCTAAGAACAATGATTACATTATAAAAGCAGAAATAAATTAGAAAACATTTAGAATTTTTAAAGCAAATCAATGTAATGCTAACAACAATGTATAATTACAATAAATAAATAAAAACATCCCAAATGGGTGTTTAATGCTTTCAGTGATAGTGTGAATATAGCAATGCCTGAGAAAACACTGGAAAGCATAGGACACGAGATGATTAGATCATCCCCTTCGGCAACTCATCCCCTTCAACCAACTAAGTAAAATCTGGATGTGGAAGATTTATTTATTTTATTCACTTAAAGTTTTATAGACAGTCCTATTAGCCATGCTGTCAGAATGGTTTAAAACAACACAACACACATCAATAGTCACAATACCATGGGTATCAAACCAATTAAGACTACAGAGACTTTTCCAGGCCATGCTGCCTTAATTCATATAAAACTATTTCTAACAACACATTCTCAGTTCACATTTTAATGAAGTTCATCCAGCCAACCAGGTTTCCATCATCTGTCATGAAAGCTTCCTCCTAGCCAATAAGTTCAATTTGTTTTGTTAATCTGTAACATACAAACATGCCCCCATGAGACACTTCCTGGAACCATCTCTCCGTCTCTCTTCTCTTTCTTTTGCTCTCAAACATAAAGCATCGTTACCATGCAAAAGCCACACCCCCTTGTACTATTGCGGTGGTTTTAGGTTCAGTTATGTGATGCAGCATGAACTCAATCCCTCATTCCTTGTAAGGAAGGAAGGAGCCTTCCAGGGCAGATAGACGGCAAGGGTTGTTCCCACTGGTTTGCTGAAAGACAGATGCTTCCCATCAACTATGTCATGTTTGCATTAAACAACAGATATTTTTAACATATTCTGTTACACCATCCATCTCTGTGAATTGCCCTTCTTGTAAAATTATTTTAATTATGCTATTTTCTCTCCATTATCTTTACCATCTACATTTATTTATAGTATTATTGTCTTGGTTTCTAGCCTCGGCTATTAACTTTGCAGCAACAGTTCCTAGATGGAGAGGCTTATTTGATTTATTGTTTCACAACCAGTCTGAAATGCTTTGGTGCAGGTTGTTTCTTTCATATACATCCTTCCTTCGGCTTTCGCCCAAACACTCTGGGCATTGGTTTTGTCAAGGGAATAAGACCAACTTTTCTAGTCAATGGCAAATCCTTGCCCTGACACTGCCACTTATTTCCAGGGAAGCACGGTAGTATAACCTCTGAGCTCTGTGGGATTAAATTTCAGCATAATGTTCTCAGTAAGAATGAGAACAGCATTACTAAAGTGCACCAGGAGGGTAAAACGCCAACTATCAAGATGGATGGTTTGTTTTTATTTTTACAGAGATTTTCTAAACTTCAACTTTCGCCCTGTGCTCTCCCCTTCATCTCATTTGTTCCTCCTCCCTTCCACAGCCACCTCCAAATGCCCATCCGTCAGTTTCATTTAATAGAAACCTATAATTCCTAGCTAATGGATGCACTTGGCTAAGGAAAGATAATCTCCTCGGGCTCGCTTCAGTTGTTTCATCCCTGTTATCATATTAATATTGATTAAATGCAAAGCACAACATTTAAGTGAGACCGCACACGTTATTTAAGGGGGACAAAAGCATACAATGTTGGGCCTGCACACTCATCTGCATGAGAAAGCTCTCCTTCAAATATTCGCTTGGTCTGGCTTGAGGGGTGCCAGGAGTCGGCAGCTGCCTATCCCTGCTACACACTGCTGTCAACCTCCGCATCGGAGTGACTCTGCTTCAAGAATCGCGGGGGTCCGGTCGCCTAGCCCGACTCCACGTACCCTTGAAAACTGCCTCAAGTTGCCATATATTTCAGCAGAGCTTATTCATGCCAAGTACAAATATTTTCAAAGAACAGCTTGTATTAGTATAACCCCTGCGTGTGTGTGGAACCCAAAGGGTCACCTGCGTTTCCTAAATCACAGTAGAATTCTTGACGGAAAACCCCATGACAGAGAGATTTAACTTCTCCAGTAATCCCTTCTTTCGTTTTCAACACTGAGAGACATGAATAATACTTACATGCATAAGGTTAATTTCAAACTGGAGCAAGCCTTTAAAGAGGTAAGCGCTATCACCAATTGGAGTAAAATGGTCCAAATGAGGCATGCTCTTAAACTGAGACTATTCCTGTAAGTTACCCATTTCTGTGGACACATGGAGCTAAATGATCACAATCATCATCAACTCTATACCGTCCAATAGACAAAGCTCTCTGGGTGGCTTACAACAGTAATAAAATACCATAAAATACAATATAAAATACAGATTTCAATAAAAACATCATGTAAAATTGCAGTACAAAATTTAAAACCCAAATTTAAAACCAGATGTAAACACTAGCTAGCATGAATTAAATCATGAGACCTATAAAGCAGCTAAGATAATACCCATTATAATACTAAAGCCAATTAACTGCCTTGTCACAAAAGGCAGTCTTAACCTGGTGCCAAAAGATATCAGAGTTGGTGCCAGGCGAGACTCAGCAGGGGGCTTGTTTCATAACTGAAAAGGCCCTTCTCCTTGTTGCCACTAACTGAGCCTACCCCAAAGGGGGCAACTGGAGACAGGCCCCAGGTCTTGATTGTAGTGTCTGGATAGACTGAGGCTGGAGAAACATTTTGTCAACTGTTGTGGTCCCAAGCCATGTAAGGCTGTATAACTTGAAGCCAGCATCCTGAATTGGGCTAGCAACATAAAAGGCGGCTAATACAGCTTGTGCCAGCCAGAAATGGTTTTATGTCTACAGACCTTCTGGTCCCAGTTATTAATCTGGCTGCCTCATTTTGCACAAGTTGTAGCTTCTGAGCAGTCTACAAGTGCAACCTTGCAGAGAGTACATTGCAGTAATCTAGGTTAGACATGAAGAAAGTGTAGATTACTGAAACCAAGTTGTCCCTGTCCAGATAGGGACATGGTTGGGCCATCAGCCAAAGCTGGTAAAAAGTATTTCATGCTACTGAGACCACCTGGGTCCCAAGGGATGAAGATGACTCAAGGAACAAGCCCCAGCCACGACACTGCTCCTTTAAATAGAGAACAGCCCCATCCAGAACAGGCTGAACACCCTTCATCTGGTCAGACAAACCAGCCACTAACAGCATCTCAGTCTATTCTAGACTGAGCTTCAGTTTGTTAGCCTTCATCCAGTCCATTGTTGCAGCTAGGCATTGATGTAGCACATCCAGTTTCATCTGCTGACAATGAAAAGGCAAAACAAAGCTACATGACATCAGTGATGGCAACACACTCCAAAACTGTGGCGATCCCACTCAGCAGTTTCGTGTATTTGTTAAATAGCATGGGGGAGGGGAACTGACCCCTGAGAAACCAGACACTGGAGAGTGTGTGAGGCTGAGCAGTATTCCCCAAGCACCATCTTCTAGAGCCAATCATCCAAGTAGGGGCGATTCAGCTCTGCCAGCCTTCCCAGAAGGATACCCTGGTTGAGGCATCAAAAGCTGCCAAGAGATCCAGGACAGCCGGAGAGTCACACTCCCCTTTCCCTTTCCTAACATAGTTCATCATACAGAGTGACCAAAGCTGTTTCTGCCAAAACCTGGCCGGAACCCTGACCAAAATGGATCTAGATAGTAACCAGAACTAGTTGGCCACTTACAGGTCAAGAATGTGGCCCAGGTAAGGCATAATTGACACCAATCTAAAGTTACTGAGTTCTTCTGGGTGTCCTTCAGGTGTGACTTGACCACTTCCTGTTTCGGGTGGCATAGGACCATCCTTCTTATAAAGAGGCATTAAACTCCTTCCTGGTCCAGCTGGCTGTTCCCTTCCTGACAGGGGCTTTTTAGCCTAGAGGGGCAAGGATCTAGTGCAGGCATGGTTGCATGAACCTGTCCAAGCACTGTTTCAACTTCCATGAGATGTACTAACTGGATTTCATCCAAGAAAACTTTGACAAGCCAGGTCAAAACCTTGCATCAGTTCACCATACATAAAGTGAATACATAGTGGAAATTTTTGTTTGAGAAACAAATTAAAAAGAAGCATAAGCAGCAACAAGTAATAGGATGCAGGTTTTGGCCCTGTCTCTTGGCAAATACAAGGAGCAGCTCATATGAAAATCTGCTATTCTGGCTATTCACAGTACAAGCATTTCCTCAGGCATCTATGCTGCTGAAATCTAGGCAACAAACAATGGAGGGGAAAAAACTGAAAGATGGCATTCAAAATGGCCTGATCTGTAAGATTTCTGTGACTTCATAAGACATGCAACATATGTAGAATGAATAGAGGCTGGTGGAGTCTATCTCAAGTCAAAATAACTATATTACAGCTTCAATTCTAATTAGTTGAAACTGTATTAAGCATTTTTAACTTGAGTTAACCAACTGAAGCAAACCACTTTTCCTGCCCTTACCCATATTTAAACATGGAAGTCTGTGTCTTTGTAGCATCACAGATCTTTGTGGTTAGGTTCCTCCACTGGCATCCCAGATAGCTTTTGTGTTGAGCCTAACTTCCCTTGTCAAGACAGAACATTGTCAAAAAGATGTTTTTCATGTCTGTAAAAACTTGCTTTTGGGAGTGGACTTGTTCTGTACATCAAAACAACGCACCTGGCAATAGTAGTCCTAGATTCAAGCTGTCCACTGGCCATAGAACACTGCTTGTCACTTGGCCTCAGGTATTGACCTTGAATAACTACTCTCTTCCAAGGTTAACTGTGAGTGATCAAGTACGCACACCAAGGTGGACACTAATGTAATATCTTTAAGTATATACAAATCCCTGGAAGTTGCCCAGCTAGTAGGAACTCAGTTCAGCCTAGGCCCACAGAACAGCACTGAACAGAATGGACCAGATCAAGGGGGCCACTCAATGTCATCTACATGGCCCCTGGGAAGGGCATATGCAATGTTCTCTGATTATACTTCCTTTTTTGTTAAATAGGGAGATTTCAATTATAAAAAATCTATGTTCATTGCTTCTCAGTCTCAAAGAACTGCTTGCCCTTAAAGAAGACAATATTTAAAAGCCATTGCAAATTTTCCAGATTTTTTTTCTGCATATCACTCAGGCTAATTCCCAGACCAAGGCACTGGTAGCATAGCATTCTTTTCCTACTTAATTCATTACATTTTGGTATTTTGAAAATTTCTCTGCTGCTTGGGGTGGTATACAATCAAATAATAATCAACAGAAGTCCCTGCTGCAGGAAAAAGCAGCGGTCATATTTACAAGTACTATTTCATAAAACAAAACTGGAGCATGAATGGAAGAAGCAAATGATAACCAAAAGAACAAGAGTAAAATGTTGGAAGGTTTTCATCAATTTAAATAAAAATGGAAGGCTATATAAGAGTTCTCATATTTAAGTGGCTGAGTTTTCAAATGCCACATAATTTATGGAAATGGGCCAGGGGAGATAAACACTGATGTCAAAAGAACTAAACACTGTTTTCATATACAGCCATGTTCCATACAACATGAACTATTTTATGACTAATGCTGCTGTTCCGGTACAAAGAAAACGCCATTTCCATGCAACACAACAGAAAAGCATCTGCAGAGCTTCTTCGGTTGCAGAGCTATGTACACTGCCATCAAGCATAACCCTACTGAACATAACAGGACTTACTTCTAAGTAAACACACAGAGGATGGGGCTGTGTTCAGATCCAGGCACTAAAAATGTCTTTTTAAATGAGCCTCATTTTTAGGGTATGATCACTGGCCATAGCGCACTGCATTTCAATTTAGGGGATACCTCATCTACAAAGGAATTCTAGGAGTTGGGAGTTATACTGCAGCTAAGACAGCTCCCCTGAGATGTCAAGAAGGCTAACCTAACCTTTTGAGATCCATATAAACAAGCAACTGAACATGGAAAGCATTGAACCAAGGGCCTGTTGTTTACCTAACCCCTGCACTGCAAGAGACATCAATCCCTGCCTTATTAAAGAAATGCATACACCAGCCCGGTATCCCTGTTCAAACAGCTCTCTCATATTCACAGTTTCTCAGAGGTCGGAGGAAGTTCTAGAGAGGCCTATCCCATAAATAATCCTTCTGCTTGGCGATAACTAAATTGTATTAAGCCTGGCTCAGACAGCTCCAATTAGAATCCTTTGGTGGATGGACTAGAAAACTCCATCCTAGATTGCTCACTGATAGGCACTTTCTCCTTATCCCATTCCAAGTCACCTCTACATTGCTGGCAAACAGGGAGGAGCAGAGAATCTGCAACACATTCTCCAAACTCCACTAACAATGTTTGCTCAGCAGAGTTTTCTCAAAGCTGGACATGTAAATGTGACAGGCCTACATATTAAATCAAAAGAAAGGATCCTACCCTATGTCCACTAATGTGGAGTAATGGTCAAGAATGCAGGTCTGGAACTCAGGGTTCTAGTCCCTGCTCAGCTGCAGAGCCAACTGGGTGACTCTAGGCCAGTCACAAACTCTCAGCCTAACCTACCTCACAGGGTTGTTGTGGGGATAAGACTGAGAGCAGGAAGAGGTGAATGATGTAAGCCCCTTTGAGTTCTTTTTTTAAAAAGAAAAGGCTGAGAGATTAATCTAATAAATAAATAAATAATCAAGTTCATGGTCAGCTTTGAGCTGTCCTGGCTCAAGATGCTTACCTTAGGGGTAAGGCCCGGCAATATACAAATAGGATCCATAGAATGCAATGCTACAGTTACAGAATCTGCTTGGTGACATGTAGAGTTTTCTTTGCACCGTGGCTGCACTGAGTACTCCATTTACACCCCCCCTTCAATATTACTTTATTATTTTTTGTTGGTAATGTTTTTGACCAAATATGATTCACCAAAGAAATAGTAGCACAGCTGTAAGGAATGGCAGGAAGCTATTTTGACACGCATATCAAGAGGGGATTAATATGTGGTGAAAAATTAAAGTGTGGGTATATACTGAGAGAAGACAAGTATTAGCTAGTCAACACTGCTGTGTTCCAAGAAGAGGAAAAATGTGTTAGTTGCTTAGTTCAGATGGCACTGAAGTGCTTCTACTCTGTCTTGCTATCCTTAAGCCTGCAATTCAGCCATGCTGCATGGTAAAGAAATTCACTGAACTGTTGCCTGCAGAAACCTGTTAAATGGATAAAGCTTCTGCACAAAAAGTTTGCTTTATTAATGAGCATGATCCATTATCTTGCATTTGTTCATGGGGGTTTTGCTTTCAGATAAAGCCTTTTGGCTTCAAGCTGGAAAGAATATATTCATGGCAGCTTGGGAACAGTATGTTACAGCATATGGTACAGTTGCTAGTAAAATCCTGCAGCCTTCTAAGAAAAACTCAAAAGCATATATACAGGTGTTGCATGTTGCTGAGAAGCTCCAAAAATCTAACATGCCAACATGGAGTTGGAAGCAAGGTAAGAATTCAATGAGTGACAGTTCAAAAGGACAGACTCAGTGTCTTGGTCTGTGGCCAAAAAGGTCAGAAATTTAAAGGCCAAGGCCAAATAAGCCCAAATTAAGAAATGAGGGGGTATACAAAGATGTTTTTGATATACAAATTAGGTACACTATATTTCTATATATTTCTGTGTCTACAGGTCTCCCATGGAATCATGCAGTCTTTGTGAACTGCACTCTATGATACAGCTTCAGACTATTGATATTATTATCATTAGTGCTCTACTAGTTCTTGTAGAATTTATGAATGGTACTGGTACCTTTTCCAGGGAAAAGGTAACATGCAAGAAAAACACGGCATTTTTAATGACACTACATATTTCATTTAGGAGTAGAGTTTGTTGCACACTGCTCTGAAACATCAAGATTTGGCAAGTTTTGTAGATGGGAAATTATTTAGCATTGAAGGCACTAAAGACTTCCTTCTTTCGCCTGTGCAATGTTACCTGGACTAGGCAAAACCACTTTAAGGACCCCCATCAGGAACAAAAAGCCGTATAAAAATGCTTTCATTACTGCGGTCAATAGGCATGAATTCAGACAAAGAACCAGCATCTGGCAACTCCACAACGTATCTTCTTTAAAGAACATCAATGTTATCAACTTCAGATTTACTGTGCTTGGATAATTACAAGCCTTGCCACGACGTTCATACCTGATTTCATCTTTCTGGGCAACTTGATGTGACAACGGATTGCCCCACACCTCCCAGTTTCGCAGGTTTTGTGAACTGGTAGTATAAAGATCGTGAAGCTGAAGCAGGGCCTTTTAGCTTAGATACATTATGGCAGGACCATTTCAGATATATACTCAGCCTAGGATACCTTAACCTTAGTCCACCTCTCTCTTTAAGTCATACATTTATAGGTGTTTTCTTAAAGGGTGGATAGGGTGTTGAACTGTGTACATCTTCAAAACAGTAAAAGCCATAGCTAAACCAGATCCCACATATTGTTTGATGCAGTATGTATCTTTCTATCTATCTCAATTGCTCCCAACACATTCTTTACTCAAAAAACCTGCTAAAAGTTATAGAAGCTAGTACTGTAAGCACTCTTTCTGGGAGTAAAGGTCAAAATAGCCTATAAAATAGAGCAACCCCCCAAAACAACTATATCTCCTCCCCCCTCACTTGTTAGTATAAAACAATCAGTGCAAGGCATTACACTGAAGTGAACAGGTTAGCATGGACTTCACCCATTACAGCAAGTTCTGCCAATTTAAAAACACTGTTCCTTTCACAAATTTCCAATATTCTACAAAGCCTATCTCAAAAAGTTGGCAGAAAACTTGGAATGAATCCAACTGAACACAAGCTAGATCTCAGTTGAAAGCATAGTCTATACTCTATGGCACTGCCACTAGAATGCTGATGACACCCAACTCTCTCCTTCCCACCTAAATCCAAATAAGCTGTTTTGGTTCTAAGTTGGTGCCTAACAGGGTTGAACCCTTTTGGAATCCATCTCTGTGGACTTCCTCTTCTGCTCAGCCTGGCTCTGAGCCAAAGGGATGTCCACAAATGCTTACAGGCCCCCCTGATTGCACAACTGGAAACCTTCCCTGTCAGGAGTGGTAAAAGAGGGCAACTGTGAGCAGGCATGCCAGCTGCCATTCCCAGTGACCAAGCCTCTTCCCCACTTGCTTCTGCCAGTGGCAGCACAGGCAATAAAGGGCGGCAGTGAGCAGGCACGTCAGCCACCGTGCCCAGGAGCCAAACTTCTTCCCCACTGGCTGCAGCAGCAGGCATAGAAGAATGGAGCTGCTCAAATAGCACACGGGGCTCAATTCCTGGCGAGCGCTCCACAAACCCTAGGTACACTCATCAGGAACTTGGACACTGGGCCACTGCAAAGCAGACTGGAGTCCAGAAAACCGAAACCAGAGGATCTGATGGATTTCTCACACATTGCTAGTGCCTAATGACAGTAACTGACTAAACAGGGGCACACAAATTGAAGCTTAATCCAGTTGAAAGGCAGACTGGGGAATTGGATTCAACCAGTGCTAGATAGGTTTGCACTTCCCCTGAAGATTCACACTTGCCATTTGGGTGTATTCTTGAGCTAAACCCTGAACAAGGATGCCCAGGTTCAGGACTATCAATGGTCAAGAGTGTGTTTGCACAACTTCAGTTACTGTGCCCCTTCCTAGAGATGTTTGATTGGGCCATAGTCATGCATGCCTATAACATGCTCTCCATGGGGTTGACTTGAACCCTGTTCAGAAACTTTAGCTGGCTCAGAAAGTTACGTGGGAATGACTCCTTGTCACAGCAGCTTCATTAATTACTGGTCTGTTTCTGTGCAGAATTCAGAATGCTGGTTATCATTTATAAAGCCCTATTACAGCTTCAGATGAGGCAATCCACCTTCTCCCATATGAGAAAACCACCTTCTACTATAAGTGCCTGCCTTGTTCTCAGAATCTTCTGGAGTGGACCTTCTTTTGAACCACTGTCTTCAGGGGAGCAATTGGTGGCAACCTTTTTCTGTAGCCACTCCCAACCTCTGAAACTCTCCTCCCAAAGGAGGCTAGGTTCACTCACTCCCTGCTATCCTTCCATTGGCAGGAAAAGAAGAGTTTATTCAAGAAGGCCCTTGATCTGAAAGTGGGTCCGTTGGGTTCAATGCTATTTCAATCCCCTTTTTTATATTGTTATGCTTCAGTTGCATTTTAATATACTTTTTATTTTAATCAATTTTAATTGTGGAAGCTGTCTTGAGTGCTCTTTTTGGGAAGAAAGCTGGGATACAAATCAATCAATCAAATCCAAGTTCCCATCAAACAGCAAAGAGGGAGAAAAGCAATGGATCCAGTCAAATCTGGAGAAGAGATGCAATGAGACCTACTTTCAGTTAGAGATGGTGCCAACACTGGGACCTCCAAACTTGTTTGATGGGCTTCCTACCTACAACTGATCCAATGCAGAAAATGGCTTAGTCCAGAGGTTTCCCACAGACGCCCATCTCTACAGCAAGGTGCTATTTACATATTTTATTTATTAACATGAAGGACCAAGTTATTTGTGGAACCTGTGTAAATTTATAGAATTATTTGCACTATTTGTGCAAATTGAAAGTTGGATGCTGCATACAACTAGTGAGATTTTAGGCTGATCTTGGTATCAGTGCTTCATTCCTGGCCTCCAATTTAGGCAAATCTCCTTAGTGTTTTTGAAAATCTGTACCCTGTCTCAGAGATGGAAGTACACAAGCTGGTACAACTTGCAGAAAAGTGAGTCAGTGCCAGGAAAGAATTAACAAACTAGATTCCAGGTGGCTGAACCACACAAATCTGTCAGATTTTCCCTTCCCTATTAGTTTCCTCATACGTCCCAACTTTCACTTCCACCTTTTCCCTCTTTCTTTAAAAGTTCAATAATTTATTGGATGTTGCAACATTAACCTAGCATTATAAAATACCAGATTTCATACATTCTTCAAGGTGTTTAGTATGTTGTCTAGCTAGCAGTTCTTATAACTTGGCTTGCAAGTAAAGCACCCCTCCCCTGCTGATCTGGCAAAGCTGGTCTGTTGTAAGACTTCTATTATGAAGGGGAGTGGTGCAAGAATATATGGACTTTACTAAGGACTCCAGTAGGGTTTTAGTGTTGCTATTAAACTGGGCAGATGTATTATGCCTTTGCATTAGGCTGCAATTTCTCAGGTTACAATCCCAAGGACAATTAGGAGGGAATAAGCTCCATCGAACACAGTGAGATTTACATTCATAGACTTGCACTGAGCAAACATTCACAGGCTTGCACTGTAAATTATTAAGGCTGCAATCCTATTCATGCTTACCTGAGAGTAAGTGCTGTTAAATTATGGAGGAGAGCTGAAACTCTGTGATTGAAAATGAAGTCTATTATCAGCTCCATTCCAGCCCCAAAGCATTCTTCCTCATCTCTGTTCAGTTACAAAGCAGAAAGGGGGAGCCCATAGGATGCGGCTCACATACATATATAAAATAAAAAGCACTCCAAATATGGGGAAAATGTTTCTCAATCAAGTAAGCAAAGAGACCGAACATTACGGCCAGCCCTGTGTAGATCTTGGAACTTGCCCAAAATACCTACCTAAGAAGAATCAGGAGTCAAATGGAATTAGAGAGGATTAGATGATTGAAAAAGAGACAAGGAATTGTGTGAATGAGCATGCAGAAGGGTCTGGAGAAAAAAGTTTAGTCAATGCAGAATCAAGAACTGAGGGAGCCAGAACATAGGTTGAAACTATGACATAATGGCTATGTTTGCATGTTATGATAAACAATGGTTTAGCAAGATGTGAACAATCTTAGCCTTCCCCTGAGCTGTCACACTCCATCCTCCCCTCTACAAGGCCAGAAAGAGTTCAAAACCTCTCACTTCCATTTTTGATTTAACTTCAGTTTGACACATGGTTCAGACTGCAAGCCAGTGTTTAAAATTAGTATGGTTAGTTGGAACAAGCCAACTTCAAACCATAGTTTCCAAAACTGGTTTGTTTAAGAGTAGTTAATCTTAACTATACATATAGGCCCAGATAGTATTAAAAACTGTGGTTAATCAAAAACAGAAGTGGGAGCTTCCCAACCCCTCCTTCTGGCAGCATGAGAAAGAGTACATGTAACCATGAGAGGAACCTAGCATCATTCACATTTTGCTAAACCACAATTTAGCATGGCGTCCCATTTCCTGAGATGCCTGTAAAGGATGGGATATAAATGCTTTAAATAAATAAATTTTAGCCATGGAGAAAAAAGCAGGGGAGAATGGTATATCTGCACCAGGACTACACCTATTTCTGTACATTTCATGCTGGCAGTTTCTGCATCTCATAGATCAGGACTGGCTATTGGGAACACCAAAACAAAAGCACTCAAAGGCACCCTTGTTCTTGAAGAACACACACTACATACCACAGTTTTGACCCAACCTGGTTTCAAGTCAATATCCTTTGCGATATTCCGTTTAAAAGGTAACCCCATCATATGCTTTGAAGGTGGACAAATTTTGCTTCTGATCAATGCTACAATAATTTTTTTAAAAATCAGACTTCCACCTTTTCTGTGGTCAGCAGGACTTTCATACTGCTGTAGTTTAATCCGCTCAAGAAAAGACCATAAAGGAAAGTGATGCCTCCCTGGCAACCAGCCTCTTTCAGCCTCTGTCCATGTCATAGCAGCCAAGTTTTACAAAGCAGGAAGACGAAGATTTGTGCTTGAAGTACTCCCTGAAGGATTTTTACTTTTTGTTCATTTTAGAGGGCAGGGGAAGAGAGACTATAAAAGAACATGCAGAGCTAATCTCCAGCTTTTACATAAAATGCAACTTACACAGTCACTGTTGTTGTTGCTGTTTGCCTTTGGGCTTTAGCATTCACCTCCGGCTGAAATCCTCCTGCTCAACTTCATCTGATAGGCAGAGAGAAAGCAACCTGGCAAGCCCGGTGGCTAGAGGCTCTTGCTTTTCTTCTAAGAAGAAGGCATAACTCAAGGAAGCCCATCTAAAATCCATTTGGTCTAAAGACCAAGATTATCTTGTTTTAATGCAAACACAAAGAAAGGATTGCAAAAACCATGATACTCCTTAAAAAAGTAAGCATACTAAATGATAAAATGTTCTCTGTTGGATTGCTTGAACGTACCAGTTCATTTCTGGAAAGCCAAGTTGATACATGTCTACCTGTAGCCGTGAAACCACACAATCTCGTTGACTTCTCAAGGAAGCATGTGTAATTAGCTATACATTAGCTATAAAAACTGACATGCCTATTACTTTTGACTTGACAAGGGAACAATCAAGTAATTGACTGAATATTCCAATAACATCTCCTTCATCCCAACTTGTCTAACATTTGGGATGCTTCCTTTCCCCAATAATTGTACCTACATAGTAACTCTCTCCTCAGTCCCAGTATAGCAAAGAATTATACCAAACAACCTGCTTGCATGGAAACAACAGGCGGTAAGAGATGCATTAAGGGAAGCGTTTTGACTGACAGTCAGTCCTGTTAGTTCAATGTGTTTTCTATTGTTCATACGTAGTAAAGCAATGTCCCTAGCTTACCCTTTTGTGAAAAACCAGGAATTCCATCTTTTAAAAAAAGTATTAACAAGTTCAGATATAAGTGTACAAGAGTTCTTTATATTTTGAGTACTTTCTCTTGGATTTTTAGGGATTACAGATTTGAAGAAGAGACAGGAAGCACCTTCTGATGCACATGGGCTTGCAGTCACAATGTGGCACTTTTCTTTCATTCCCCTATAACTGCCTTTCCAGATCATAAGGGATGCTGAATGTTTGAGCTACATTCTTTCTATAACCAGATCCATCCTGAGATTATTCATTCTATTAAGTAAGTTGCTTATGCTTGTGTATGTTCTAAAAAAGAAAGGAAAGGTAGTACCCAGCCTGCTGCTCAGATCCAAATTGAAAATGCCTAGAATGGTTTGAAAGCAACACCAGAAAGGCCTAAAGCATTCCAGCCCTCCATCATCTGCCACCTTTTCTCCTTTCTGCAAAAAAAGAATACATTTGGAAAAGGAACATGGTAGCAGACAGAGGAGAATTTGGGCAAAGACAGATTGGTTTCTCCTGCAGGAAACAATGCTCTAAGCATCTTTTCTCATCAAGGGCCATGGGGGTGAAATACAAGACCCATGATCCCCTGTGAGGAAAGAAACTCAGAGTATAATTTCCTGCCAGAACAGAAATCCACTGCACAAAAGTTGCCCCAACTTTGAATACCTAAACCATCCTGAGTCAACATCCTAACTCTGTGTTTGGAGTCAGAGCAGGACAGGCTACTGTGGTCAAAATGAATGGCTTATTTCTCTCTTTTTCAAATAATACACCCTTTCTGTCTGAAAACAAAAAGAACTAAAATGGAATATTTTACTAAAACTGAAGATAAATGTGTATCCTACTCAAGTCCTCTGTTTTTGAAAACCGTGTTAGGTATAGTTCACAATTTGATTAGAAAGAAAGCTTAGTGTAAGTGGTATATGATGCAAATTTTCAGTGCAACTTTCTTACCAAAAGGTTCAAGAAGCCTGGACTAAAGATATATACTTCGTGATCCTTCCTAAATCTGTCAGGACTGGCTGATTTATATTTCCTACTGAAAAAGGATTTTTTTTAGCATTACGAGTAAGTTTTTTTTTTTTTTTTGGAAAAATAAAATAGAACTCTAACTCAGTAATGTAGATATGACATTTTAATACGCATTTTAAATCAATAACCTGAAAATAAACAATGACTTGTTATCCTCATTGAAAATAATGGCAACATTTTCTTTGAATTCAAAAAGTGGGGCGGGAAGTCAGTTTTCTTACTTTTTAAAGATATATTGAACCAACCAATTTAGGGAAAGTAAAAATGCACAGAAAACATAGCAGTGCAAAATTAAGGAAAATGCATCATGAAAAATAGCCATGTTTGCAAGCAAGTATGCCTGCTAGCTACCTACCAAAAATGCCCTAGACTACTGAAATTAATATAGAAGAAAACAGCTGATATTTCAACTTGGTTCATTTGTCCTTTTTTATTAAAAACATGATGTTTTATATTTAAAGTCAAACCAACTCAGAAGCATTCAGTGAATGGCTATGAATATATTGGATATGCTCGACTTCTTCTGAATGAAAAACACTGCTGCTTTTAAACAATACTTATGTATAGCAATCTCTTGCTATTCAGCTAAGAAAGGGTAGAGAAAAACCCTGCAGGCAAAAGTGCCACAGAGCAACAGGAAGAACAAATCTTTTCCTAACAGCTACCTGATTAGGACCAAGTCAGTACAATGAAAACCAGCCTGAAAGCCTGGGAATTATCTAGTGTATCCAAACCAAAAGGAGTTCAAAAAAGACAAATGCCAACTTTCAATAGAAGTAATGCAATAACAAATTGAATCCAAGCATGCTGTTATTCTGTGGCAAATAGTAATAGTAACTGATACAGTTACTGAAATGGTGCAATTGACCCTGACCATCAGTTTCTCAACTACACTTAGGAAAGATTCTTATTTTCTGGCAATGTTGTGGAAGCTGCCTCCCATTGCTCCTGCCCATTCTCCTCTGGTCACATATGCAAGGAGCCACATGAGAAAAGCCCAAGATGAGATTCCTTCATCTCTGAGCATTAATCTCCCTGCCCTCCAGCTGTGGATGTTTGCATAGGAGTGAACCTTGTCATTGGCGCCTCTCACAAGATTCCATTGTGGACACCTTACTTAGAGTAGCAAGGGAAGCAGCTGTTGGCAGGTGGAGAGCAGGAGTCCAAACACGATTGCAATTATCAATCTAATAAGGCTTGATTGCTTGAAACAATGTGTTCCTCTTCACATTTACTCTCCTAGACTACAATGTCATGCACATTCATTTGGGAGAAAGTCAGTAGGGCTGACTGCCAAGCAAATGTGCATAAGGTTAGGCTTTATAGCACTTTGGTAGATGATCCAACCAACATGATGTATCAACAGCTGTTATGTCTACATAATAATGCTTAATTGTCATTCTGTAGGCTTCATATTTCCTCAATTTCCACAAACAATCAATGCCCTTTAATATAATTGTCGTCTTCTTTTCTGAGCCCCTTTTCATGTTCTGAAACCTCACTCAGATATTAGATTTTGAGAGGAAAGCAGGGACAGGAGAGGAAAAAAGACCACAGGAAAGAAGCAGGATATCAAAGACACTCTTTGGCAGCTCAGCTTCCCTGTGGATTTTAAGCTCTCACCAAACATTCCCCACATAATGCAAAGCTTCTCTTTTCAATCTCAGGACTAAAATCTAGTCTTATTTTATAATGCAAGCTGAGAGACTTAAGTTGCAATTTTGCAATCTTACACATGTCCACTCAGAGGTGAGCCACACTATTTTCAGTAGGACCAAGTCCCACATTAAGTGTCTACCAAATTGCAGCTTTAAGCTGCCAAGTTCTATAACTGCATTTAAAGTAAGTATAGCTCCACTGTTATCTCTTATTTAACAACTATTTGTCCAGTACAATAAAATGTTCTATGGAATAGGACAAGTTTCCTCTCTGTGTAATCTGTTCACATGCCAGAATTCACACCACTGTTTCTCCTTTTTTTCTACAGATTTTTCTCTCTCTCAGTAGTGTGTTGTAAAGAAACCATTATGTGTCTCAACTTTAAGTAACCCCTTAACAATTTAAGCGTTTAAATTGTACTCATGAGAAGTGAGAGAGTTTGTATGTATGCATATTTAAAGAATCTTAAAGAAGTTAAACTATTTCTAAAAAGGTTATATGAGTAAGCCTGTATGAAAGGAAGTTTTATGTGAAAGAACAAGAGGTATAACAGCATATATGGGGAAAGAACTGAAGAGGGGAATGCAACCAGCTAAACTTAATTTAAAAAATAATTAAACCCCACAAACAGGATACAGACGTATTAGAAAAGCAACACTGACCTAACAATGGAATGTGAACTATATTTGACTTAAACAACATCATATTTATTGCCCTTTCCCTTACTGAGAGGTTTTTTTTAAACAGAGAAATCTAGAGATTTCCTAATTGTGCTTCTATGTTTCACATACTGCACTATTTTTATTCTATAAAACTATCCTATTTAGGCCTATTATTCCATTTACCTTAAACATTTAGGTAAATTAAAAATAAAGTTAAAAGGAAAAGAAAAAAATGTATGTCCATATGGAAAACGTAGGGAATCATGTGTGGGGGTGGGGGAGCAGGCTCAGATAAATTTGCCTGCTTCCGGTAAGGAGGCAGAAGGGCAGAGGTGGGCAGGCAACTTGGCCATTTCAAAGTTACCTAGTGAAGAGTCTCAAGCACAGTGTGAGAACCAGTCCACCTTTGAAAAGGAGGGGGACACTTCAGAGCTGGAGGGGGGAGTAAATGAGAAGGCATTATTTCGCCCAATCCAAGCACCAGGGTTCTCACTGTCTGGCCCTCAATGGGCAGGAGTCATCCTGAGCATAGAGTCACAAGCTTTTCTGAAAGGAAGGGAAGGAGGGAAAGACTCTGCTTGGATTCAGTTCTTTTCATAAGCAGTTGATTCTTTCAAGGAGAATGGTACTTAATGTATACCATTCTGTAACCTGTTAAGTTTTTAACCTGTCAAGTGTGCTTCTAAAGTTTCATCAGAGTCTGTTAGAGAGGAAAGGTGAGTGGGAAAGACAAGCGGTGGAGATGGAGAGTCACATGTGAAATTTAGTCAGTGCAGCCTGTGTCAAGCACAGTCAGCTCCAATGAAAGGGTGTTAGCTGACCTGAGGAAAAGACTGCTTCCGTGAGCAATTTAACTCGGTTCTACAATTTCACCCAATCACTTTCTGTGAACACAAAAATCAGAACTTGTTGTCTCTGTATTTTATAGGCAGTGAGTCAGACTACACTTCTCATGGGAGCAGACCATTCATGTAAGGAACTTTCTCCCCCATCAGCTAGCAACAGACGGTTGGTCAGAACTGAACCTCAGTTCCAGCTCCCCACCAATAAAATGGACAAGCCTTTATTCTGATATATGAAAAGAGATTAAGAATCTTTCTTTGTAAGCCGCCCCGAGGCTTCGGCGAATGGGGCGGCATAAAAATGTTTTAATAAATAAATAAATAGATAGATAGATAGATAGATAGATAGATAGCCATTTGCAACACAGATGGGCACATCTGACTATGTTCTTGGAAAGTTGTAAAAGCTTTGCAGTTTGGCAACATTTTCTTTTACACCCAATTTTTGCCTGTCCCCTCTATTTTCTGTAGCCCTCCTCAAATTGCCCTGAATAGGGAGGACCCTCAACAAATTCAGTATATAAAAAGATTCATAAATAAACAAATAAACATTTCATAGCGGGATTTATTGGGATCAGTGAAAATTGGGGACCTACCATATGCAAGCAGAAGCGCTTTCCACATCTGCATTAGCATCTTTGAATTTAAACTACTGCCCACAAAATCCCTTAAAGTTGCTTGACTGGTCTAGACTCCCCTTTGGGACACAACTGAAATTATTAAAAGAGTATATTAAACTAGTACATTTAATGATTATTTAGCCTTGGTTTGCAGACATCAGCAAAACTAAATGTTAATATGTTATGAAGTCTTAGGGTTAATGATGCTGATGCAGATCACATCTCACAATTAACATCATAAGGGACTCCTGCTAACACGAAATAAGCTACCAAAACCCTGGTCAAGGGGAAAAACTATTTTATCTCTCTATTAAAAATAATGTACCACTATTTCAAGCTTTAATAAAACATATGTTGATCTTTTTCATCACTAAAGATCATATTTTTAAAAATTAGTTCAAGTTTAGTTACATATTTAAACTGGTGCTGATCTAGCAAATATAAAATGCAAAACTCCACACACTCACAGTATTTTTTTGCTTGCTTGCTTGCTTGCCTGCCTACCAGGGCTGGCAAACTATTTACCTCAAACATATCAGAACTGTAGAAGCGGTTGTAAAGCATGGAATGCCAAAGAGTGGAGGAGAGAAATGTTTCTTGTGTGCTTCACAGCTGAAGCAACACACCTGGCCTTCTAAAGGAGGGAATCCGTAAGACTCCTTACTCCTTAAGAGAATTCATTGAGGGTCCAAAATTACCTAAAAGTACCACTGTAACATATTGGCAATGCCAGTGTACCAGAAGAGGGAAAACACACAGGACTGACACTCATTCTTAGTCATATAAACCATGGTTTACTCAGCAAGGAGCACTGTCTCTAAACTGAACCACTGAGCTTGTTTAGCTTGAACAGAAACTGAAGCTTAATTTCAGAATCTGGGTATTCCCCATCTTTGTTTGCTTAGCTAACTTGCAATACTAAACAAACAACTCATGAACCTAGAAGTTTAATTTACAGCTTTTGTCTGAAGCATCCAAGCCAAGAGCATACAGATTCATGCTGAGGCTCTCTTTTTGTTTAATTTGAAATAGATAGACCATATCACTATAAAACTATTACCAAATTGATAAATTCTATTTTAGTACATTTCTTCAGAATATTAATAATTTAAGTTTCCCATATTCTGGTAAAGCTCACTTCAGTGAGAAGAAAACCTAGACAAAAAGTGGAAATTCCAAGCATTCTGCCCAAAATCAAAATAGTTAATAAAGGCCTGGTTAGACTAACCAGATTGAGGACAACACCTCTCCACATGTCTCAGGGAAGCCTGAATGAGGATACCCTTTCCCAATTTCCTGTTGGGTTTTATATTTTTTTAAAAACATCAGTACAAGGGTGTACCTTAAAGAATTGTACTTGACTGAATAAGCTACACATGTCTAAGAAATTAAAAGGAATGGCAACAGTTTTCTTTGGGAGGGGTTTCAATGTTTTCCGCTTTTTCCATCTATAAAAAATGGGGGCACGCCTGGATTTTTAGTAAGGCTGTCAGTTATCAGGCTGGAGGCCAGGGAGCTGTCTACAAGATGGTACTGAAAGTCCCTCACATGGTCCTTCAGTTCAAAACTAGTTGCACCTTGAAGTGGTGAAATCAAGATGGAAATATCTAGCTACCCAAATCGCAATCTGTAAGCATCAGTTTAATCTTCCTTCTTATGTTAAACCCGGAGTTACCTTTTACTTTGAATGTGTTGGCTTTTTCATGTTCTTTTCTGTGTTTGACCTTACAATAAATATTTACACTTGTCATTATATAAATGCCCTAAGCTGGTGAAAAAAAATCTGCAAGCTCAGTATTATGTCTTAGTGTAGCAGTGCTGGCACTGAAAATTAGTCTTAGACAAATGTGCTTAGATAAACTGGGAAAGGTTAGGAAGACCTTGTGTTACATAAATGGTTTAATATCTTCTGCCCATGATAAATCCACCTAAGAAAACCCTCCAGAGTGCTCTTCAGGTTAGCATGCGGCAGTGAAGTACCTGAAGCAACCCTTCTGTAATGCTGCAGAGAAAGGGCTTCTGATTTCCCTTTGCTTTACTTGTCACAATCCACAGTAAGAGGTTGGGAATAGGAGAATAGCCTTATAATGTAAGAATACAAGCAGGGAATGTCTACTGTTTTTACATTATATGCTGTATGTTCTTGAGTGCTATATTCTCTCAGATGATGATGATGCATATTCATTAAACATATTTTAAGTATTAAAATAGTACTGGGGAGTACAATTTAAAAAAAAAAAACCCCGCAAATCCGCTGCAATGAATCATAGAACAGTAGCATTGGAAGGTGCCAAGTAGGCCATCAGGTCCAACCCCCAGCTCAGTGTAGGACAACAAATTAACTATGCAGCCAGTCAGATGTCGGCATGTAAAGCCAGTTAAGAGTGAAAGCAATATTCTCAGTATGACATTGCTCTCATTCTGAATAATACCAGGGTGACAAGAAGACAGTAGCTGTACTGTCCCTCTATACACTACCCCATCTTATCTTGCCAAAAAGGAGCACTTTCACAGGAACTTTAAATATTCAAAGATAGAAATATATTTTTAAAAGATTGCCCTTTGTATTGTGCAAAAAGTAAAAATGTTTCTCAGAATGAGTAAATTGCATGATACTTAATCTGCACTGCAGGTAGCTGTAAATGCATGGATTCCTCAGGATTTTCCAGGCATTAGTAGTGAAGAATGAAAGTTCTTCTGAGTCTGTGAAGACAGCAAAGGTAACACTTACCTGGAATGCGGATTTTAAACTTGCCACTCTGCCCAAAGCCACCATCTATTATGCCTTCTTCTCCTGTAGATAGCTTGACCTTCAACCCCACAAAAATTTGAATGTTGGTCTCTTTTTTGAACAGCGAACGGCCAATCACACTGTAGTCATCACAGAGCTACAAACAAAAACAATAACAAACTCCTAAGTTCTCACTTTATATTACATTGTGCTAATTGTGCTGAAACCTGTGCACAGATTGCCTGATTGGTTGTGATGGCATGCAATACTCAGTAACATTCCAATTGCTGAAGAAACAAAAATATCAGAATTTTTATAGAAACCACATCCAGGAGGACAACCAGAATTGAAAGGATGACCAAGTGATGGGAACTTTAACTGAAGCAGGATGAATGGACAGTGGGGGACCAAGCAAGGGCATGAGAAAGCAAGACCCGATAGACATGAACAAGGAGAAGCCAGTGAGAAAAAGGAGTGAGCCAAAATCAAGGCAATGCACCACTGGCTGCCTGACAGGATCTGCAAGGGAGATTTAGAGGAGTGAAGTCTGCAGGCCAAAGATTTTATGGTCATAGGGCTACAAAGTCAACGTCTAGATAACAGAACTGTCCCACCTTTGACAATTCCACCAATTCAGTCTTCTATTCTCACTACAGCAATCTGATCAACCAAATCCTTGGCTGTAATGTTCTCAGACACTGCTCATATGGACAGATGTACCTTATCAGTTTTCAGCTCTACACCACTTTCTTTTCAGTGGATTATTTTGCCTGCTCAAATAAGGCAAAAGAGTTTCCAACAGAGCTTTTAAAATTTTACCTTTTTAAGAAGTATGTAATCATGTTGATGTATTAAACCCAATGTCTTAAACCAGCTGTACTGAATTTTAATTTGAAGATTATTAAACCAGTGGGAGTCACCATTCCAAGTTTGGATTCATAATTAAGTAATCAGGTACAAGAGGCAGCAAGCTTGTGGCACAGGCAGAGATAAACGGCCCTCCCTGGGGCATTGGCAAGGCAAAGGTGCAACGAAGTGAGCCTAATCCCCAAGGTGTGAATATCTTCGGCTGCTGCTAACCCCTGAAGTCACTGTGCCTCTGGATCAGAAGAGCTTTTACGTGAAAATAAATACGGAAGAGTTGTTTTACTGAAGGGAAAGCTACCATTAGATTCACCATTAAAATCAGCACTGCAGTTCTGCATCACACTGCATAAGAAATACAGACTAATCTTTGCATGGAGAAAAGGAGCCGTATTGAAAGTGAAGGTGGAAAATGTTTGCATTACATAGAATTCTAATCCAGCTAAGCTGGATGATATAATGTAGCTATTGTCTTCATAATATTGTTAAAATCAGCCATATAGTAGATGTCACAAGGTTCATTGAACAGTATTAGACTTGGCCCTAAGAGACCTTGCTTCAAATTGCCAACTTAGCAATTAAGGGAGCAATCCAGGGCCTGTGGACAGTGTCTGAGGGCATCAGCATAGTTGAGATTCCCAGAATGGAGAAAGCATGCTGACCCCTGGGAATCAAAGCTCCCACTTCCCTTCCTTTCATGGCTAGTGCAGAAAGAAAGGAAGTCAAGCAGGCTTGGGAAGGAGAAAAAGGAGGCATCTGGGGTGGCAGGGAGAAGAGGGAACTAGAAAGGCCAAGATATGAGGTATTATTCAGCCTTTGTATCTCCCTATTCAAGAAGCTCCATCCAAGAATCTCTGCTAGATGGTGTAAAAGACCATCTAGCAGAATTGCAGGACAAGAGGGAGGGAGGCAAAGATTCCTCTGCTGCTCCTGCTGGTCTGCACTGGATGCCCCAAAGCCTACAAGTTTCAGGACATTGGGGCATCCCAAGAGGAGTTTGACCAAAATCACAAATTGAGTATTATTATTGTTTATTTATTTTATTACATTTGTAATCCACTTTTTTCATTTACAAGGAATCAGCCTGGCTTACCAGGTCCTCCTCTTCCTCTCTGCATTTTACGGTTTTGAATGTGCATTATTTATTTTTATTTGGGGCCCAATCCAGCCAGTCCTTTGGACATGTATAGCTGTCCTACAAGCCCTGCTTTCCAATCATAGTAGAGCTACCAAAAGAGCACAAGAAAGGGGAAATATGCAAAGAACAATTGAATTGGGTTCTTATTTATTTTTCCCAATTTATATTCAACCTGTAAACCAACAGTCCTCAGGAAGATAGCAATATTTTAAAATAGTAATAAGACAATAAAGTTGTTCAACAATAAAACTGTCTCCAAGAATGTACACAGGTGACTCCATAGAATACAGCAGCTAAAAACGCCAAGCAAACAGAAAAAAATGTCAAAAAATTATTGCCAAGCTGAAGTTCCCAGTTTGTAAAACTGAAGTACAAACAGCAACATGCTGTCAGCATGATCTAAATACATAAAGTGACCAAACTCTATCTGCCTAGCCAAAGTAATAAATAGTAGCCATGTTTATTTTTGCTGTACAATCAACACCTAAGAGAATATTATATGAAAGTAATATATATGAATGACTGATTTAGAAAAAAGAGAAATTTATTTCTAATTGCAGGAAACCTTATCTCCATGGCCACCAACTCTTTCTTGGAAAGGAGGAGGAAATGAACTGTAGCTTTTAAAAGTTACTTGATCAGAAATGTCATTTTCCTTCCCCTAGAATGAGCATGCTCCTTGCCTTCTTTTGATTTGTTTTAGCAAACTTATTATTTGCTGCCACTGAACTGCAACTCTTATTACCATACCACCATTTCAGCTCCAGTCACCAGGTTCTGCCATAATCCCCTTTGAGTCCCAGAGCATCTACTATGGCGGTCACTCTGCCCATTAGCTGAACAACCTTCTGGGCTTTGGTTCTTCTCAGACTCTCCTCCAGTTTCTTCTGGTTATAAAATATGAAGTTTAAAAACCTAGTACTGCAAAGACAACAACGGATTCATACTCTTCTTCTGAGGCAGCAGACAGGGGCCTCGCCATGAGGGCAGACTAATTTTATTAACTTCGGGGAAACTTCAAAAAGCTTAAGGGCTTTAATGCCAGACAGAGACGACCCCAAAAGTCAGTTTAAGTGCTGCATAAACAAAGGATTAGGTCAAGAAAAAGCTGAAGGCTCCTTGCATTTCTTGTTTATATTGTCATATGACCTAGCGGGAGTGGAAGAGGGTTGCCTTTCTGGCTTTAATCCTTCTTGGTGTACAGTGGCGCTTCAGTTCACTGACCTACATTACAATAATATTTTTTTAAAATTTATGGGCAGAGGTGCAGCATCAAACTCACTTAAGGAGTTAAAATAGGAAAATGAAAAGAGAAAAAAGAACAAATGTTTCTGACTAGTAAATTCTCCCTCTCTTGCTTAGGTTAGATCAGCAGCTTAGGAAGGGATTTCAAGTTCAAAGGGACTATTTCTGTTGCTCTTGTTTTATGGCTTAGACCAGAGGACACAATAGCATTGATTTTTATGAAATATTCCCTCCCCCTTGGCTTTTGTGTTTGCAGGAGGGAAAAAAAAAACAAATAGTACTGTATTAACATAGGTGAAGACTCAGTCACTCTCCCTCTCCCTTACACACACAAACTTTAATACAGAGTACACAGTTTTAAAATCCTTTGATTTAAATATTATTTGCATTGCAGTATTATGTTTGCAATACTGTTGCTACGTTTTGCGTGCTGACATCCAGGGGAAAAAAAGCCTCATGGTTTAATTCCACGGGAAAAAAAAAAAACTTAAACAGAACCACCTTTTCCTCAGAGGCTCTAAAAGTCAATTCTAATTTTAGAATAATGCAAATTACAGTTAGTCTCCGAAATATCTCATTGCTGGTGTTCAAAAGGTAAAAGGAACCCACAACATTTTCTCATATTCTCCAAGGCCAAAGAGAAGACAAACACAGTCAATGGGAATGACAAACAGAACAAGGAAATAAGGGAAGAAGGATGGAGGTAGAGGGGGGAGTGGGTGTTTTTTTTTTTCAAACTCTAGAAATAATGTCAGTCTAATATTCTCACACTGCACAGGTCAGATACACATTAAAGAGACTTCAGCTTGTCACTGTTCACATGGCGAAGACAGAGCAGGAAAGGTCAATATAAGAAAGAAAAATAAGGCTACCAACCCCCGAATCATTTCTTTTTTCCAGTTTCTAACATCCATTGGTTTGACCAGTGCAATACACATAGGATTCATCTGGAAGCAATGCGAAGTAGCCAAGCTGTGGTTTAGCATTATGTGCACAAGTAAGTTCTTGATTCATCAGCTGTCCCTGCCATCTTCTTTCCTGATGGGTCTACCAAAAGAACTGAAGTTTTTGCTCCCACTTTCACTAATTGCAGTTAAGAGTTAATATGGAGCCTGGATGCAAAGACTGTATTCAGGCAAGAGATGGGTGAACTTTTTGAGTGCACATGCAGCCCCTACACATCTGCTAAGCTAGGACTGAAGCTTAACACCCAGGCTAGATCAGAAGCCATTGTCCATTGTTTCTCAAGTTGGGTGAAATGGGCAAGTATAGAAAACACCAAAGTAATGGTCCTTTGGTCCCTTGACAGTGCCTGAGGATAGTTTAGATACCCACCTTCAAGGTCTGAACCAGTGTTCCAGCCTCAGAACTGGGAACTGAAGCTCTGACCCCCTTCTCCACTCCTTCAATGGCTGTGTGGAGAAATCCAGGTGAGGAACTTGCCTTCAGAGAGGGGTATAAGGGCACATTAAGAGGTGCAGGGCAGGGAGGGGGCTGGAAAAACAAGGATGCAAGGTAACCTGCAGCCACTCCAGCCTCCTTGCTTCCTCCTCTAAGATGCACCAGCTAGATGAGCAAAACAGCTAGTCAAGCAGAAAATGCAGGGGGAAAGGACAGGGAATTGATTGCCTCTACTGCTCCTCATACTCTGTACTGGATGCTGATAAGCCTCCAAGTTTAGGACAGATAGGATTGCACCCTAAGGTGTATTCTCTCTCACCACAAAGCAAAGAGCAAAAGGGTTGCATATGTGCCCAAATGGCTCAGTTCATATCTTAGCTTATTAAACAATGATATGATTGTCTGAAGCAGCTCATTATATAGCCTTAACTAGTCTTCATATGATTTATGAAGTCGGCATGTTTCAATAAATCAAAGATAATCCCCAGTTTAAAGTTTAGACATAGTCCTAAACTTCTCTTAACTGAAAATGGAGAAACAAAACCTTCTAGTCTCCTCCTTACAGCCACACCAGAGAAGCAAGCACACAAGAACAAATTAAGTGCCCCTGCAGCCATGCATCCTGGTTCTCTGTTGTAAGGTGACTGGAGGAGTGCATTTCTACATTCTGCCACATGGGAGAAGATGAGGGTGCCTAGGTGGAGAAACAGAAGCCACTAGAGTAATGACATAAGTAGGAAGAACATGGGAATAACTGCAACAGGAAGGAAACTGCAGGGTCTATAGGAGTTGCAAGAAACACTCAAACTTCTTAAAAAAAATCACTTTCAGAATCTTTCCAGTCACAGTGGTTCTGATAATCCTGATGGAGGGCAGTTGCAGCAGGCTGCATGAAGTGGAAAAGAAGATTCTCACTTTTAAAGGCTTAGGTATCTCAACCACCACCTGCAGAAAGAGATGAAGAAGAACTGTTGTGACTGTGACATGCTGGAGGTATTCAAGCGGAAAGTGGCCAGACATTGTCACGGATGCTGTAAACTGTGTTCCTGCACTGAACAGGAGGTTAGACTTGATGGCTTAAAAGCCCCCTGTCCACCCTGAGATTCTATGCCTTCCTACTGAGAGCTAGAGAGACAGTTGTATGTCTACTGCACCTCTTAACTTGTGAAGTTTGCTGTCTCCATGTTAAGCAAAGCCCAACATTTCCAGGCCCACCAGTTACTGCTTTTTCTTTATCACCCATATGGGAATGAATGACACTGCAAAGGCACTAAGTATAAATATATTGCACCTGACTATGAAGGTCTGTCAGAAAGGCAAAGGACTTTGGCACTCATGTGGTTTTCTGCTCTAATCCTCCCTGCAGAGGGTACAAGCCTACAAAGAGTGGTAAATGAGTGGCCATACAGACAGGACCTCAGGAGCAGATCTCCGTTTAAGCTTCATTAATAAACCACTACTGGTAGGAGAGGGATGGAACTAAAGAAGGGCTGAGGAAAACATGTTTGAAAGAAGCAATACATATAGGGGCTAGCAAAATTGCACAATTCCAACAAGAAAAAAGCATAGAAGACAACAGAGGAATCCCACATGGCTCTACAAAAAGTTAAGCAACAACCTGAAATAAAAAAGAACCATGTATAGGAGGTGGAAGCAGGGCCACTCCACAAAGGAAGAATATAAACAAATAGGAAGGAATTGCAGGTTATTGTCATGAAGGCTAAAGCAAGGAATGAATTGAGAACAGCAAGGGATGCCAAGAACAACAAAAAAGGCTTCTTCAGATACATCCAGAACAAAAGGCATGTGAAAGAGGTGTCCAGCTACTTAAAGTGGATGGCAGAGTAATAACAGGCGACATGGAAAAGGCAGAGGCACTCAGTTCCTACTTAGCCTCAGTTTTTGTCCACAAGAAAATCTATAATCAAAAGGAAGTACGAGCTGAAAGTGAGAGATGGCAGCCACAAATGGTCAAGCAATACCTAGATGGAATAAGCATGTTCAAATCTGTTGAACTCCATCCCAGAGTCATAAAAGAGCTAGCGAAGAAACTCTCAGAACCACTGGCTATTATCTTCAATAACACTTGGAAAATCTTGGGAGAAGTGCCAGATGATTGGAGAAGGGCTAATGTTGTCCCTATCTTCAAAAAGGGGAAAAAGATGAACCTGGGAACTATAGAACAGTTAGTTTGACATCAATCCCTGAACAAATTCTGGAGAAAATTATTAAAAAATCTGTCAACAAGCATCTCAAAGAAAATGAAGTGATTAATAAAAGCCAACATGGATTTATCAAAAAAAAATCCTGTCAGACTAATTTAATCTCATTTTTTGACTGAGGAGCCTCCCACTTGGACAGAGGGAACACTGTGGACATAATCTACCTGGACTTTAACAAAGCTTTTCACAGAGCGCCACACAACATTCTGATAAGCAAATTAGCAAAAAGTGGACTAGATAGAAAAACTATTAGGTGGATCCAAAATTGGTTGCTAAATTGGACACAAAGAATGCTAATCAACAGCACCTTCTCAAACTGGAGGAAGGTGTTGCAGGGTTCAGTCCTCGGCCCAGTGTTCTTCAACATCTTTATTAATGATTTAGATGAGGAAGTTCAAGGAATAATAATTAAATTTGCAGATGATACAAAACTGAGTAGAATAGCAAACATTCTAGAAGACAGAATGAATATCCAGGGCGATCTTGATAAACTTGAACACTGGGCCCAAAGCAACAGAATGAGATTCAACAAGGGCAAGTGCCAAGTCTTCTATCTAGGAAAAAGAAACCAAATGCATCAATACAAGATGGGGAATGCAAAGCTCAACAGAACTTAAAAAGAACAAGATCTCAGAGTAATTGTGGACAATAGACTAAACAAGAGCCAACAATGGGATGCAGCCGCCAAAACAAAACTGGCATATAAAAACTTTAAATAAATAAATAAATCAACAAATGCTATTTTAGGATGCATAAACAGAAGTATTACTTCTAAATCTCAAAAAGTAGTTCCCATATACTTCTTACTAGTCAGACACCATCTAGAATACTGTGTTGAGTTCTGGGCACCATGATTTAAGAAAGATGCAGAAAAAATAGAAACGGTCCAAAGGAGGGCAACAAAAATTATCCAGAATTTGGAAACACTGCCCTATGAGGAGACACTGAGAGCACCGGGCACGTTCAGCTTTGAGAAGAGAAGACTGTGGGGGGGGGGGCATGATATTCCTGTAAAAGTACCTCAAAGACTATCACAAAGAGGAAGGTCAAGATCTCTTCTTGCTCATACCAGAGTGTAGGACACAGAATAATCAATTCAAGTTGTGACAACCCAGGTTTAGGCTAGATATCAGGAAATAGTTCCTCACTGTCGGAGTAATACAACAGTGGAACCAGCTGCCTAGAGAGGTGGTGGGCTCTCCCACACTAGAGAAGAACCTAGACAGCCAAAAAGAACCTAGACAGCCATCTGAGTGGGATGGTATAAATTGGTGTCCTGCAACAGCAGGGGGTTGAACCCCATGGCCTTCATGGCCACTTCCAACTCTACTGTTCTATGATTCTATTAAATGGATACAACAGAAAGGAGAGGAAATAGTGCTACAAGTCAAACGTGATCCACTGGAGAAGGAAATGGCAGCCCACTCCAGGATCTTTGCCATGAAAACCCCATGGACGGTACCAAAAGGCAAAAAGATATGATGCAGGAAGATGAGACCCTCAGGTTGGAAGGTGTCCAATATACTACTGGGGAAGAGCAGAGGGCTAGTACTAGTGGTGCCAGAAAGAATGAAGCGACTGGGTCAAAGCCAAAAGGACACTCAGATGTATCTGGTGGTGAAAGGGGAGTCCAATGCTGTAAAGATCTATACTCCATAGGAACCTGGAATGTAAGATCTATGAGTCAAAGCAAGCTGAACATGGTCAAACAAGAGATGACAAGACTGAACATCAACATCTTAGGAATTAGAGAAATAAAATGGACAGGAATGGGTGAATTTAATTCAGATGACTATCAGGTATACTACTGTGGGCAAGAATCCCTCCAAAGAAATGGAATAGCCTTCATGGTCAATAAAAGAGTAGGAAAAGCAGTACTGGGATACAATTTCTAAAATGACAGAATGATCTCAGTTCGAATCCAAGGCAAACCATTCAACATCACAGTATTCCATGTCTATGTCCCAACAACTGGTGCTGAAGAGGCTGACATTGACCGGTTCTATGAAGGCCTACAACACCTTCTAGAATTAACACAAAAAATGATGTCCTTATCATCATGGGGGATTGGAATGCTAAAGTAGGAAGCCAAAAGATAACCAGAATAACAGGTAAGTTTGGCCTTGGAGTACAAAACGAAGCAGGGCACAGACTGGTAGAATTTTGTCAAGAGAATACGATGGTCATAGCAAACACTCTTTTCCAACAAACCCAAAAGACGACTATACACATGGACATCACCAGACGGTCAACACAGAAATCAGATTGACTATGTGCTCTACAGCCAAAGATGAAGAAGCTCTATACAGTCAGTAAAAACTAGACCAGGAGCTGACTGTTGCTCAGATCATGATCTTCTTGTTGCAAAATTTAGGCTTAAACTGAAGAAAGTAGAGAAAAGCAATAGACCACTCAGGTATGACCTAAATCATATCCCTGATGAATATACAGTAGAGGTGACAAATAGATTTAAGGAATTAGATCTGATAGACAAGAGTGCCTGAAGAACTATGAATGGAGGTTCGCAACATTGTACAAGAGGTAGCAACTAAAGCCATCCCAAAGAAAAAGAAATGCAAGAAAGCAAAATGGCTGTCTGAGGAAGCTTTACAAATAGCTGAGGAAAGAAGGGAAGCGAAAGGCAAGGGAGAAAGAGAAAGATACACCCAACTTGAATGCAGAATTGCAGAGAATAGCTAGAAGAGATAAGAATACCTTCTTAAATGAACAGTGCAAAGAAATAGAAGAAAACAATAGAATAGGGAGGACCAAATATCTCTTCAGGAAAATTGGAGATATGAAGGCAACGTTTCATGCAAAGATGGGCATGATAAAGAACCAAAATGGCAGGGACCTAACAGAGGCAGAAGAGATTAAGAAGAGGTGGCAAGATTACACAGAAGAACCATACAAGAAAGAGCTTAACGGCCCTGATAACCACGATGGAGTGGTCACTGACCTCGAGCCAGACATCCTGGAATGTGAAGTCAAATGGGCCTTAGGAAGTCTGAGCAACAACAAAGCTAGAGGAGGCAACAGTATTCCAGTTGAGCTATTCAAAATCCTAAAAGACGATGCAGTAAAAGTGCTACACTCAATATGCCAGCAAATTTGGAAAACTCAACGGTGGCCACAGGATTGGAAAAGGTCAGTTTACATTCGGATCCCAAAGAAGAGCAATGCCAAAGAATGTTCAAACTACCACACCACTGTACTCATTTCACATGCTAGCAAAGTTATGAACAAAATTCTACAAGCTAGGCTCCAGCAGTATGTGGACCGAGAACTACCAGAAGTACAGGCAAGATTTCGAAGAGGGAGAGGAACTAGAGATCAAATTGCCAACATACGCTGGATCATGGAGAAAGCTAGGGAGTTCCAGAAAAACATCAACTTCTGCTTCATTGACTATGCTAAAGCCTTTGATTGTGTGGATCACAACAAATTGTGGCAAGTTCTTAAAGAGATGGGAGTACCAGACCATCTTATTTGTCTCTTGTGAAACCTATATGCTGGTCAAGAAGCAACAGTGAGCACTGGACATGGAACCACTAATTGGTTCAAAATTGAGAAAGGAGTTTGGCAAGGCTGTATACTGTCGCCCTGCCTATTTAACTTATATGCAGAGCACATCATGAGAAAGGCGGGGCTAGATGAATCACCAGTTGGAATTAAGATCGCTGGGAGAAATATCAACAACCTCAGATATGCAGATAATACCACTCTAATGGCAGAAAGTGAAGAGGAACTGAAGAGCCTCTTAATGAGGGTGAAAGAGGAGAGTGTAAAAGTTGGCTTGAAACTCAACATTAAGAAAACTAAGATCCTGGCATCCGGTCCCATCAATTCCTGGTAAATAGATGGGGAAGAAATGGAACAGTGACAGATTTTATTTTTTTGGGCTCCAAGATCATGGCAGACGGGGACTGCAGCCAAGAAATTAAAAGACGCTTGCTCCTTGGGAGGAAAGCTATCGCAAATCTAGACAGCATACTAAAAAACAGAGATATCACCCTGCCAACAAAAGTGCGTATGGTCAAGGATATGGTTTTCCCAGTTGCAATATATGGCTGTGAAAGTTGGACCATAAGGAAGGCTGAGTGCCGAAGAATTGAGACCTTTGAATTGTGGTGCTGGAGGAGACTCCTGCAAGTCCCTTGGACCACAAGGCGATCAAACCGGTCAGTCCTACAGGAGATCAACCCTGACTGCTCTTTAGAAGGTCAGATACTGAAGATGAAACTCAAATACTTTGGCCACCTAATGAGAAGGAAGGACTCCCTGGAGAAGAGTCTAATGCTGGGCACAACAGCTGGCAAAAGAAGAAGGGGACGGCGCAGGATGAGGTGGCTGGATGGAATCACTGAAGCAGTTGGCGTGAGCTTAAGTGGACTCTGGGGGATGGCAGAGGACAGGAAGGCCTGGAGGAAGGTTGTCCATGGGGTCGTGATGGGTCGGACACGACTTCAAGACCAACAACAACAACGTTCAACAGGTTAATCTCTTCAGTATGTATAGTGTTGCCTTGGGTCAGAGAGTTTGACCTAATTACATTTTGGTTCTTCCTAATTTTAGGATTCTGTGATAACACTAATAAGATGCAAAATCATGACCATCATCCCATGATGTACTAATGTTGGACTAACTCTCCTAATACACTTACCTAAGTCATGAATTGCTATTGGGCACTATCCCCTAAATTGAACATCAGTTACATATTAGCCTAGACCAATGAGAAGCAGTACTATGGGATTCAGTCAGTTTAAGTGCTGCATAAAGAAAGGATAGGTTCAGAACATAATCTAGACTGACTGGCATGCTTTAGGCAGAGGTCTCAAAGATCTAAAGCCCTGTGGGCAAGGCAGGTGGGATAATGGAGCTGAACGTGCTTTCCATTCTATCTTAACAAAAATTTGGCAGGATGGACAACAGAGAGGCTCATGAATCTACCGGATTTCTGTCTTTTTTTCCTCCTCCCTTGCCCACTGAATGCTCCACACCTTTTTCTCCTTCCCTGACCATCTTTCAAAATCCCTGGTACAGTGCCAGAATCTCAACTGGCAATTAAAAAAAATAAACACATGCTTGACTGTATTCTCTAATGACAGACAACAAATTTGATTTCAAAGCTGATCTTGGGCTCATGCACTATATGGAACTCACCCATACTCTCATTATAACCTGATTAGTTGTTACAAACTTAACAGCTTGCTAATCACTAGAACATATAATTCTAGTTGCAGTAATTCTTCTTCAACCTTAGAAAAATTAGTGAGAACTGTCCAAACCCTCTTGCAAACCACAACTTTTTAGTGGATATCTTTATCTAGCATTAACTAAAGCAACAGCCATAGACAATTTCTGTTAGCAAACCCTGCCAAACTCTGCCACGTGAGCCAAAGCAAATAATTGTACTGTTATTTTAAAAATATTTATTCTTTCTTTAGAACTGCTTTTATTGAAAAGTTTTGTGACCAATTAACCAAATCCATGTTGAGCCATATTTTGTAAATTAACATATCCTTCACTCTTCTGCCACTAAGTTCATACTCCCCCTCTTTTAAACACAAATGGTATTTCGAATGAGAATACCATTATCTCCACATTCCTGAGCTTTACAGAACTGCTCAATCGCAAACAGAACAGCAGCCAAAAAAATAAATACATCTCTCATGCTCCTATTTTCCTGTGGATTTTAACCTGTGAAAGCATTGTGCATTTTTATTCACCGAGTGCCCTCATTGCTGTGTTATTATCACATTTAGCAAGCCATCAGCAGCCAAGCACAACCAAGCAAACCCATGTTCAGACTTCAAAGCAGCTGAAACATTAATTGTGGTAAAAACAGGTTCTGCTAGGCAGTTCAGCTTCCTGCCAAATGCTGACATCATCTAAACACTTTTTCTAACAGAATTTAAAAGGCAAAACTAGGGAAGGATGAATTCACCAGTGCTGCACCCCATTATGATTGCCTGCACAGCACCTTAGCAGCAACAGGCTCTACAAAGATCCTGCACACAGATCATGCATTCATTTGATTCGTACCTTTTTACCAAAAAAGGTATGAAAAGCAGCTTACAAATAGCTTACAATCATCAAATCTCAACACTTTCTCTGTTTATGGGAGAAAAGAGAAAGTGTGGGTTGCTTATTTTTAACTGCTTTTTTTTTTCCAAATGGTCAACAGACACTCACAAATACATGTGAAGCCTCAATTCAGGAAGCTTCTACAGCTGAGGAATTCCAATGGAAACCTCTCCCAGTGTGTACATCCTTAGAAGATTCCCAACTATTTCCTCAGTTCCCTGAAATTCCCTATTATGGGTTCATAACTAAAAGGGAGTGCTCATTATCAGTGCTGAGGTAGACCCAACATTGATACCACAAATGTTTTGGGTAGCAACATCTAACTTGATGTTGATATTGAAGTAAGGATGGTGGGTGAGCTGTGTGAATGCATAGATGACTATTCAAAGGCCTGCCCTTCTTCATGACCTTGAATAGCAAGAGTGGGTCAGCGCTGGCATTATAGCACTGATGGAAGCAATCTGATTGAGCTCAGATATCCTGACAATAGTGCTTGATGAACAATGATGATTTAGACCAGGAAGCAGCATGGCACAGCTCCAGTTGTGGAATACTTCATTCAAACACAGGGGAAGTTGCAACAGTTCTAGCCTAATGTGTTCTCACTGTGCCAGCAAGCTCAAATCCATCAAGCTTGAAAGCCAGGGTTATGGAGTGTACCAGCCAAGAAGCAAGTCTCTGAGAGGAGGTGGGCTGTCCTTCTCACTTCCCCACATAGCAGGGAAAAGGCTTTGTGGAAGGCAAGAGGTCAACATACATGAAAGGTACAAAGTGCAGATTCTAAACTTGATGCTGTAGAGGAAAAGAAATTTAGCAATGCCATTTCCTGGTCTGGACAAAAGTTGGAGTCCACTTTGGGCAAAAAAGAGATATTACAGTGAAAGACCACCTTTCCTCTATGAACACTAGTACATGGTGGGTCAGTCACTCAATGAGCAAGCAGAATTGACAGCGAGCAAACTGTGCACCTGAATTTTATCTTCATAAGTGCTGCTAGTAGCCAACTGGCCAAATATAAGTAGACTCAGAGCCAAGGAGTGTGCAGGCACGCACAAACTACAGCCATACACTTTGTGAACATACTTGGAGCCACCACAAACCAAAAGGGGAGAATTTGGGAAGGGATGCCTTAAATGGTACTTCTGGTATCCGGCCTTGATCTCTATAGTAAATAGGCATCCTTGAGGTCAATCAAGACAAGCCAGTCCCCTTTGTGCAAAAAAAAGTATCACTGCCAAGGTAACTCTCCAGAACTTTTTTGGGTGTAATGAAGAAGCTGGCACCCTAAAGTTCCATGACTGGCTAAGGTCCTCCATCTTTCTTTGGCACTGCAAACTAGCATGAATAGAAATCATAATGAATTTGGCTAGGAAGAGCATGTTAGATTGCCTCCTTTTCCAACAGAAAGTCTATCTCTAGCATCAACATTGGTGATGGTATAGTAACATGATTGGTGCCCAAACGTGGAAAGGGACTTGACTTGATCTTGTAGCCCTCCAGATGATTGAAAGGACCCATGAGTTATGATGGCCTAAACTGAAAAGAGATAAGAGGGATGAGGTCCCAAGTGGGATGAAGACTAGTGGGGCAGTCAAAGGCACCAGTTGAAAAACCCAAGCCTGCCCATACACACTTACACAAGCATAAAGAAAACTACTTCCCTAACTCAATTCAACTCAACTCAGCTTTTCTCTTCCCACATTTCATGACCATCCAGATGAAACTGTGGCTGTTGCTTCTTCCTCAAAACCATGTGGTTGTCCCCCACCCCAGCACCCTGCTTTTGTTAACAAATCTAACTGGTGATTGGCTTGCCTGACCCCTTGCCTGATTAAGGATGAAGTGGAAAAACCTACAAATGCTCCCTCCACTTGCCAGCAGGCTGGCTAGCAATTCTGGACCATACTACAGTCATTCATTCATTCAATCAATCAATCAATCAATATTCTGCCCAATTAGCCATGGGCTCTCAGTCAGAACCGCAATAAAAACAACAATACAAAAACAGTAGTAACACTAAGATCAATCAAATTAATAATATTATTTGACAATATTATTTCATATTGTAATTAAATTTAAATTAAATTAATTGAGAAGGGGGATACAAACAATTAACCAGCAACAGAATATAATTATACACCTCCATAACATTATAAACCCATAAAATTACAGAATTAAAATGGTAGGAACAACTAAAGCCTTCAAAACATCCTTTTAAAAACAAGCCCAAAAGATTCATCCTCCAAACTATCTGTGAAACCCTAAAAGAGTGCAACATCAATGCCAGCCTAATCTCTTGCTGGGATGCAATACCAGTTCTGAGCCATTTAGGGCTTTGTATGTCATTGTGAGCAGTTTGAACTGGGCCCAGATGGCAACTATCAGCCCATGTAACCTGCATAGGACTGGTGTGATAGGCTCACAAGTGCTGATCCTCATAAGCAGGCACGCTGCCTGATTCTGAACAAGTTGCAGTGTCTGGACCATCTTCAAAGGCAGCCCCACACAGAGCATGTTGCAGTAGACCAAGGGGGAGGTTACCAGGGCATGGATAACGGTGGCAAGGTTCCGCTCGTCCAAGTAGGGAGACAAATGATAAATCAGTCAAAGCTGATAAAAAGTGCTCCTGGATTATGGAGTAACGGCTCCTTTCCAAGGATATGGGCATAACAACACTGGTTTTTCAGTGCTGAAGTAACCATAGTCAGGTGCAGCAGCAAGTTCTCAGAGCAACCAACATTTATCCTTTATTTATTAAATTAATCCATGAACCCACATACTTTTAAAATTACAACAAAAATCATCAGAGCCTTACAGAAAAGCAGCCCTTAGAACAGGCTGTTAGAACATCCAAAAATCTACTAATCTGCATATCCACCACAAAAGTGCCTCTCAAACCTGCATGCCAGAATAGTGATGAGATGCAGCACAATATAACAATCCAACAATTACTTCCCAAGCCCTGGCCACATATATGAATGCAACCCTATATGTGTTTAGGCAGAAAAAAGGCGTAAAGTACCAGCATATCCAGCCAACATGGCTGTCCAACACACTGCAAAACAACACACAAATGTTTTTTAAAGTACATACAATTAACTCATTTAAAAATACAATGAATTAATGTGGCAACTGCCAAATAATAAAACCAATCTTTTCCACATTCACAAATCCATTTTGACACACAAAATGTATTCCACACTTTCTCAAGTCACGAATCAATTTCAAAACCACTAAATGTTTAAAAAACACTCACAGATCATCCAAGCAATGGGGAATGATAAGCAATGATTTTGGAGAAGCCCATGAGAAATGATTTTGTAAGCAAGCAAGTAGCACATAAATGTATCTTCTGCCAAGTCAGAAAAAGCACACCATGGCAGTGGGATATGTTGAACTGGGAAGAAAGCCACGCACCCATATAGTTTTCACCATATTTGAGAAAAACTATTGTTAATGAGACCAATTGTGGCACACATATGTTGGGGATTGTTCTCTTTAAATCAATACTTTTGGCTACATACATTGTTTTAAAAACAAACAAAGACTGACAGAAGAAAGAAGTTAACCATGGAAGAAATTACTCCACAAGCAGCCATCACAGCTGGATTGTTGTGCAGCATGCTTCAGCTGCTCTTCTTTCAGTGAAAATGTGCAGCGCTCTAATTAGATTGGGATAGGACGGGGGAATCTTTTCACCTGGTTCCATACCAGACTTCCAGTTCCCTTGCCACACATCCATGGATGCATGCACACAAACAGAGTGTTGTTGTTTTTTTTAAAGGGGTAAACACCCTTCGTTTTCCAGTGAAGGCTCTGAAAGCTTAAAAAAACGCAGGGTGGGTGAAGTGGAATTTCAACATGAAAACTGGGGGGAAGGAGGTTCCTGATCCAGACCCAGGCCATGCATGTTTAAATGGAAGCAATTATGTTTGACTCTTACATACCCTTGGGTAAGCACGTGCAGGCCCAATGTGGATTGGGACCATGGTAATATGGGAAGGGGTCTGGAGAACCTCCAAACATGTGCAGGCCACTCCTACTCATAGAATGTTCTCCCCAGCCAGCAGCAGAAGGTGAAAGAGAAAGGAAGAGGAAGTCAGCACCCTTCCCTGCCGTGCCGTCCGCTGCAGGCTCTGGAGTGACTGGGAGAAGTGGAAAAGGGAGACAGGAAGAGGTAGGCAGACTAGTGGCTTCCCAGTCCCCCAGTAACTGCCACTGGGTATAAAGAAGACTAGAGCAAGCCTGTAGGCTGTAAATCATTGAGTGAACGTAGAATGAGATAAGTAGGTAAATGATGATCCAGCCGAAAACTTCATAGGATTGTTCAGCTGGAATATTTCTCATGTAGGAAAAGCTTGGCAAAGGTATGTAACTACAGATACAAACAAGTGCGGTATCCAAACACCTAATAAACATATCTATTGATGAAACTTTGTTAGCCAACCATCTTTTAGCAGAGTTTCAGCTGCCAAAGAGTTGTGTGTGCATTTTTTTTTTTTTTTTAGCAGGGAGCAAGTTTATTTTCACCAATCAAGTCCAAAATAACAGTAAGCAGTGCAGCTTCTGCTTTGCAGACATGGTGGAGAGTTTTCATTCCCCGTCTCTTGCTACTACTGCAGAGTTACCTTTTGTCAAATATCCCCACCAAAAGCAAAGCAACATTTCAGAATCTAATCAGGACGGCTTACATAATCTATGGTTCACCTTTACTTCTGAACTTGTTGCAGACGGGTCATGAAGGCTTGAGGCCAAACTAGATGTGATGGTGTTTCCTCATTATGATTCGTTGTCTAAATTGGACACACAGATTGGGTAGAACCATGAATTTCTCTCCCATTATTATTTGAGATGATAAAAGTGCTACAGAGTACTTCACTGTTTTCAAAGCACTTCACAGTAATCATAATAAACCTCCAATAACAGTAAACTGAGTTTCAAGGTGGAAGAAAGGTGGAATATAAATGTTTTAAATAATGAAATATGCCAATATTATAAACCTCCAAATTGTGCAAATTGGAGGTAGAGTGGGGAGTGTGGCCAAAACAAAACAAAACCAGTGGGTGACTTTATAGCACGCAGTATATTTCTGATTGAGGTAATGTTTGAAGTAGTTTTCCAACTGACAGATCACATGGGTCTCTTCATGTGTGCTTACACATGCAGACACACAGGTAGTATGGAACTGCTTCTCTGTTGTGTGATTCCACAACACTGGACTGGTATGTGTGTGCTTAAGACAAAGCAACTCAGACGGGGTGACTTTCTCACTTGTTTAGGATCAGTTGGATAGGAGAGATTGGTCCTATTCATATGGTTGCTTTTTGACACTATTTATATGTGTACTCTCTGGGGCTGCAGGTGAAAGGAGGCACTCTCAGTCGCTGCGCTTATACCACTCTATTGAGAAAACTGAGCATGTATAAGCCAGAATTTCACAGGCTCTCTTTCCATGGATTTGTAGAGCTAGAGTTGTCCACTTTATGGAGATGGAGGGTTCACAAAGGTACACATCCTAACAACCATGCATTCCTTTGGCAGTATAGCTGCAGTCATCTGATAGTGTCCACAGCTCTGTGAGAAGTAGAGAATCTTGTTGAAGTGTGACAGCTATAGCACTAGCCTAAGTGGCTGATGGCACTATAAGTAGTAAAAACTTGGTGCCAGGTCTTTACAGCTACTACTTAAATCCAGGCTAGTGAAGCCATGATTTTTGTGAGTGAAGAAAACAGCTGCACAAAAGCCTGTTAATGGTCTGGTGAGCACCACAGTGGTCTCTATCAGCTTCTGTTTGTCACAGCAAAACAGGGGACTTTAAGAAGACAATAGGAATAGTGTATTAAACTGGTAAGCAAAGCAACAGACCATCCATAATTTCCTGATTTGAATTTCTTCAAGACAAAGTGAAAAGAATTACATGAATTTTAGCATCACACAAGAAGAACATGGTCAGCTAAAATTCTATTAAATTAGCATATTTTACATATGCCCACAACACATATCACTAAAAGCTAACTTCAGGAACAAATGCCCATGAAACTGGCAAAGTACTAACAGCATGCATTCGCTTTTCTCCATTCCCAACTCTACCAGAATTCATGAAGCTAATCTGTATACCACGATATTTTTAAGGGAACACCAGTCCCTCAGAAATGTAAAATATATACCACTATTATTTAATGCATCCCTAGAGCATTGAGACTGAGTGGGCAGTCACCCACTTCCTTCCTTGACAAAGAGAATGCAAGTTTTCCTCTATCAATGCCAAGAATAGACGCTGTAAATTCAGTTATTTTAATCTCCAGACATCCATCGGCAGCAGGGTGGGACCATCTAAACCAGCATTACTATTAAACCAGAGTCTGGACTTTACTTAAAGCACTCAATGATTTCATCACCCATTCATTCATGCTTTCCACCAATGGGACCAAAATTTAGCTGCAGCTTTTCCCAAAAAGCCTAGGCAAGATAAGCAAGCCCTGAGCGATCTAACATAATTAACCATATAAGCTAGAAAAACTGTACCTCTGTGTCTCTATGAGCTGTCTAGGTACTAAAATTATACAGAAAAATAATCCTGCAAAGAAGAAAGAAAAAGCATACCATTTGCAACAAAGTGTTACATTTCCCCCTGCCCTTAGCAACTGTGCCCTAGAACAAGTTGGTCATGGAAACAATCCAAGGGGAGGTGGCCCTAGTCTCACCCAGGATCTAGGAAGTTTTGTGAGATGTAACTAGAAACAATGAGCACAATGCTGTCAGGTTTAATGCATATTTAAGTGGCAAGTCCAAAAGTTGCTTGGCGAGTCCAAAACAGTCACATTTGACTTCAGAAGAGAACAATTGTCTAAAATAAGACAGGTGATATGAAGGGAATTGAAAAAGGGATTCAAGAGAGTTAAATCTTTACAAAATGCTTGGAAGTAACTCAAAACCACATTAATAGGACCTCACTAGAATGTATACTACACGTTAGGAAATATGGAACCAAGTCCAAGAAGTCATCAACGCTGTTAACGAGCAATGTTAGAGCTGCTATTAGAGAAAAGGAGTTTTCCTTTAAAACATGGAAGTATTACCTAAACAAGGAAACAAAAAGTAATACAAACTTGTGCTACGTAAATGCAAAATAAGGGATTATCAAAAGCATTTTGAAGAAAACATTTTTAACAAAAAAGCCAACAATAAAAATCTTAAGAAGCAGGAAACAAACCAAGGACACTTGGACAGCTGGATGCCAGCATAAGTTAAAGGAGTACCATAGAAGAATGAGCAGACTGCAGAGTCACTGAATGAATTTTATATGTAGGACAGATAGCTGTGTCTGAATTAAAGTTTTCAGGAAGGAAGTTTGAAGTGCTGAGACAAATTCTGGTGACCAAATATGAAGGTCTCCAAATTATTGAGAACTAGAGAACTAATAGAACATCAGAATCTTATTGTAGCCAACCTAAAGTTCTTAAAGAATTCATAAGTGAAAGTGCAAATTGTCTATCAAAACTTGATGTAAACTTGTAATATGTAAAACTAATCAGCCGACCAGTACCATACTCTCTTTGAAAAAATCTATGGTGCAAACACGGTTGGAATACTATGTCCTGTTCTGGTCATCACATGAAAAAGAAGGATATTGTAAACTTGGAAAAAGTGCAGAAAAGGGCAACCATAACAATCAGGACTGGAAAGATCCCCCTATGAGGAAAAGTTACAGTAGCCGGGACAGTTTAGCTCAGAGAAGATCCAAGTGAGGGGAGAAAGGATTATGGTGTACAAAAATATTTATGGTGTGAAGTGCATAGGGATCCATTTCTCATACAATTAGAACCCAAGGTCATCCCCTGAAGTTGAGCAGTAGGAGATCCGTGACTGAGCAAAGGAAGCAATTCACTCCAGAGTTAAACTTAGTTTCATACTTAAACTATGGAAGTCATTTCCACAGGATACAGTAACAGCTTTAAAAGGAAACTGTACACATACATAAAAAAGGTGGCTATCAATGGCTACTAGGCTGGATGGTAAATGCTGGCTCCAGGTACAGAGGCAGTATGCTTATGTACACCAGTCCTTGGGGAACATGAGCAAGGGTGTTCTATTGCAGTCTCGTCCTACTAGTGAGTCACCCACAGGCAGCTGCTTGGGCATTAGGTGAACAGAAAGCTGGACCAGATTCCATTCCATGCTTCTAGAGAAGATTCCAGAACAGAACATTTCTAGCCCTATTTGAAATTCTTACAGGCTTCAACAAAAGCATTGGGGTTGGATTCAGATGCATTCTTCTGAATTCTACACATACTGTAAAAAGGGGAAAGGGTGACAATTGCATCCAGTGTCCCTTCACTCACCCCTGCAGATCCCAATCCTGTCTCCCATAATGCCCTGGAAGAAAGCTCTCTGGAACAATATGGAAGCTGGCACTGGGGATGGGGGACTGCACAAGGAAAGCATAACCAGAGAAAATCATCACTCTGTCTTCTTCCTGCAGTTAGTGCCCTCCAGAGCACTTACGCTGACGGTTGTATTGCAACATTTTACCTTATTATTACACAATTGACTCTAAGGTAATGGTGCTGTCCTGCATCGCATACCAGTATTTCAGATGCTAAATCCTTCTCTATATTAAGACTTTTGGACCATCCAATGGTCTAATATGACCTTCAAATTATATCATACAAACTTACCCGTTCCACTTGCCCTTGTTTATGTTTCAGCTTGTACACTTTGAGCTTTGGAAGAAATGTGTCTGTGTAATTTTTATCTTCCATTCCTTGAAGAAGCACCCCATGAAATGCCAACCTGCAAGTGTTTGCATGAATGTCAGTATCCAACTTTGAGCCAATCACAAGGCACAGTTTGGGACAAGTAACTGGTTTTTCAAACTCAAGTAAGGCCCATTGTTGTTTTGGAAGCTGTCTTTCTCCAATCTGATCATTCTCCTTGTTCTCCTCTGGAGACTTTGATTCTTTGGAAAGATATTCCTCTTGATAAAGATACTCCTTTCCAAAATCAAAATAATTCTCCAGGGGCTCTTCGCTGAAGTCATCAGGTGCTGGGCTGAAGAACATCACTCTTCCCATAACAGTTTCATGGCCAACTGTAATGTGAAACTTTGCCTTGGTCTGAAGAGTGCCTCGGAAATACGGAATTTTCTTTAATGAGATGATAGCAGCATGAATTGTCTGCAGAGATTCAGGTGTACAGACCAGACCACGCTCCAACAGCTTTGGGTCAAACTGGGTTACACAAATTCCTACCCTGTCTCCCTGGATGGCACAGGTTACTGGAGTATGAAACATCTGCATGGACTTGACTTTCTTTGTCACCTATTTATGGGAGGAAACATAAGAAAAATAGCCACAGTTATATTGTTTATCATTTATTTATTTGATTGTATATATATTGTACATTTATTAACTAAAACATTTATACCCCAACTTCTTTTTAAAAAAAATATCAGAGCATGTGTTATTTCAAGACATAAATGGCACAATTCTGTGGAAATGACCCCAAGCCCTGAACTTGGAGGGCCACACTCATCCAGTGCCAAGGAGAAGCTGCAGAGGCAAGCTCTGTATCTGAGCTCCTCCTGCTCTCCATTTTCTAGTGACGATATCTGCCTGCTCCAGCCTCCTCCATCACCTGCTCCCTAAAATGACTCCTTCCACCCCACACAGCAAAGAGCAGACAGTGCACTTTTTCCATGCCAGTTGTGATGGGCGGGGTGGGGGGCTTGGAGCACCAATCCCCAGGCCAAAATTGGAATGCATGATTGATTTAGGATTTAGGCATTCGAGGATTCCTGTGGTCTATCAAACAATGTCTGGGGACTGGAGAATCTTTCCCTAAGATGCTGATCTTTCATAATGATGCAAATGGAAAAGGACAGCCAATGTGGCATAGTGGTTAGAGTGCCGGACTGGGACTCAGAAGATCCACTGTCTGGCCCCTACCTAGCCAAGAAGCTCACTGCGTAACTTTGAACCAGTTGCTGGCTCAAATTCAAACCAACTTCACAAGGTTGTTGTGACGATAAAATCAAAAGAAGGGGGAAGATTATATAAGCCATCTTAAATCCCTTGCAGTAAAAAAGCAGGCTAGAAATACAATGAATAAAATTAATGTGATTATTTGAGAAATCCACCCTCAAAATTATCAAATGCTTTTCCTTAGGGTTTCTCTTTCAAATTTTCTTCTTTTGTATTAGCAAATAATATGAGGAATTGCCATTTGAAGTGTAGCAGCAGAAATGACTCAACAGATCAGATTATGTCTGCATAAATGAGGCATTAGCTGATTTACTTTTGAAAATGCAAGTAAGCTACACAGTAGCAACCTTAATACTTTTTTAGAAAGTTGCCCTTCTCCTTCCACTTTCCTGTAATGTCCCATATACATTTGCTGCAGTCTGTTAAATTAGGGTAGGCAGCATTTTTTCCTGCGCTTAAAGACTGCCTACCTTAGATCATATTATACTTAATACTTGTACTTAATATATTACCATTTGTCTATAAAAATGAAAGATGTTTTCTTTTAACAAACACATATGACATTCTAAGTCATAAAAATCAGTAGGCATACTGTTTGCTTGTTTACATTGGAGAATGATTGGTCTCGGGTTTTTAAAAATACTCATATTTAACTTTTAAGGCAAAAATGGGGAAATTTTTTAGGGGCGGCAAGTTGGCCCCACTGGGCCTTCTACAGACCAGATGATGCAATGCTAAATCCTTAGCGTAATACACTCCTGCCATTATGTGATCAGAGATTCCAAGGGAGATTTTGCTAAGCACCACTTGTCCTCCAAACGGGCCATGACATATTGGATGTAGCAGCACAGATTCCTCAAGTGCGTGGATGTGGAGGTCAGACCCCGACCCCTGGAAGAAGGCATGGAAGTTCCACAGTCTGGATAAGAAAATTTCATAGGCTGGATCAGCTCTGTGGAGAAGGGAGCAGATTTTCAATATGTCCTCTCCTCCCTCCCAAACCTGTTCTGAAGATCCTTCAACACTTTGGAACGGAATGGAAGGGAGCTTTAGGACATAATGAAATAACTGGATGTACACTGTTCTGAGAGCTGGTTACTAATTAAACCATTCATAAAAGCGCTAAATAAATAAATACAACTGTAAATTACCTCCTTCCACTTTGTGGGGGCTCTGTTTGCAGCAAACTGTGCAGAAAAAGTCTAAGGGAGACCAGCGTTTTTTAAATTATTCCAGTGCTTGGTCTGATCCAGCACAGCTCTTTCGATGTTCTTAACATGATAGTGCTTATTTAGTTACATCTCAATTATAGGATGTATGAGCAAATAAAAAGAAACATACAAACAGAGCAAGTCAGAAGGGGTCTCCCGGGCCATCTAGTCTGACCCTGGCACCAGCCGGCTCCACTCACAACATGAATACCTATTGACATTAATTTAACTAATTAATTATATATAAATTAATAAATTAATTGAGTTCTCTATATGAACATATGGGGAGAGGGTATTAAATCATGAATTCAAGAAGAAACTGGCACAGTTTTGCGCATCCACCCATTTCTGCATTTGCTGATTTTGTGTTGATTTTAGTAGCAATGAGAGTCTCATAGTGAAATCCCCCAAATAGTCCTAGAAGCTGATTTAAGTTGCTAGGAAGAAGGCTGAAACCCAAGATCATCAAGGTGACTTTCTCCGAAAAGCTACTTGTTCACGTGTGGGACCAGTTAGAAAAGAATCTCAATGAGTGATGTTGGGAGAGAGGCTTAGTTTTGTTAGAAACTTGGGACAATTTTGGGACAAACTGAACTTGTGCAAGAGAGACAGAGGCACTACTTGAACTAAAATGGAACCAGAGTGTGGGTGCTAAACAAAAGAGGGGGCAGAGTAGCTTTTAAACCAAGCACTGTGAGGAAAGCTGACAGAAGCTGAGAAGCATCCTGTTCATATTAAATCATTGCTAGAGAATAATGGCGAAAAGGTTTCTGATTGCTTACATGTAGAAGGGGAGAAAATAGGCCAAGAGCATGGTGACAAAACAGAAGTTGCAAAGACCAGAGATGTCTAGAGAGGGACACTGTCTATATGTGTTTCCATGCAAATATGACAAGCTAAACTGAGAGAGTTGGAGTGGCTGGTTTGAAATATGAATCCAGTTTTATGAAAGTGCCTACTTATGCAGAAGTGCCTGGTTTTAAAGGAGAACCATTGTGGAAATGTGATAGAATGCAGAGAATGAGTGGACTGTGGTTGTATATAAACATAAACTCTATAATAAAGAATGCATAGTGTTTAGCAGACTTTTAAAAAACCCTAAAGAGATTCCTCCACAGAAGCACCATGCATAAGAATTAGGGATATGGAATGATCCATATTGTGACTGGGTATCTGCCAGATTCCCCGGGCTCGGTTTCCTGGGCTTTGGCCCACTTTGTCTTGGCCCTGAGTCCAAACTGCTGGCAAGTACGCCCAGGATTCATGAAGTGCTTACCAGGAATCAGCCCCATGTACTTTGCAAGCAGTGTCCCTCTTCCATGTCAGGTGCAGCAGTGCTGCTACACCTGAGGCAAAAAAAGGGGTGCTGCTTGGGTAGCAGTCTGTTCCTGGCAAGCCCCATATAGACACTGCCCAAGCAGCATCCCTCTTCTTTGCCACGTGCAGCAATGGATGAAGCCCCATGCCACCATGGCACAAACATTGCCCCTTTTCCTCACCACCTGCAGCAGCCTTGAACTGCTGCACCTGATGCTGAAGAAGCCTGCCAGTTCTGCAGTCTTCATTCTTCAAGTTTTTGGGGACCTCTTGGCTCAGCTTCCTTTGCCAGACTGGGCCAAGATGAGAAGAAGTAGTCAAAGGGGTGGTTCCGGTGAGCTTTGTCCAAACCCTTGTTACAAACCCTGGCTCCAAAAACTAATTTAGTATTAGGAACATGCTATCTTCCTACAGACCAAAACACTCAGGGTGATCTTGAGGTGGAAAATGAAATCAGGGAGGCTTCCAAATGAGGTGAATTCAACTACACCTAACAGTGAGTGGATAAATATATGTTCCAGTTACAACAGAGGGATTACATTTTTCTATCTAGAACAGTTAGTCAAGGAACTGACCAGAGGGGAAGCAATACTGGATTTAATCCTTAAAGGGATTACCCAGGACCTAGTATGAGATGTGAATGTTGTTGAACCAACTGGTAACAGCGACCACAGTACTATCAGATTTAAGTGGAAAAATTGCCAAGGAAGTCCAACACAGTCATATTTAACTTCAAAAGAGGAAAACGTTTTAAAATGAAGGAAATGACAAAAAGAAACGTTGCAGTGGGAGTCAAGAAAGTTAAATCCCTTCAAAATCATTGGAAAGTGTTCAAAACCACAATAATAGAAACTTATATAGTATGTATACCACATGCTATGTTAGGAAGGACAGCATGGATTCCAAGATGTCACTAGCATGGTTAACAAGTGGTGGCACAAAAACGATTAAGGATTAAAAGGCTTCCTTCAGAAGCTTTGCCCTAATGATGAAAACAAAAGGAAGCACACACTTGCACAAGGGAGGTGAAAGCGGATGAAAAGAGATGTATTTTTAGGAGCATACTGTAAGTAGTATCAAGGCCAACAATAAATAATTCTTCAAATAAATCAGAAGCAGGAAACCAAGCAGCTGGACCAATGAACAATGATGGAGTGACACGAGAACTAAAGGAGGATAAGGAGACTGTGGAAAAGCGGCATGAATTCTTTTCATCTGCCTTTACAGCAGAGGCTTCAATGCAGACACCTGTTTCTGCATCCAGGGAGGGAGTCAGAGGAACCAAGCAGACACTTAAAGCAGCAGGCCCAGATAGTATCAATCCTGGAATTCTTAAAGAACTTAAGCACAAAATTGTTGACCTTCTTACAGAAAAAGCAGCATGTTCGTAAGTGTTGCCTCTGTACCAGAGTACTGGGGAATAACCAAAGTAACACCAGTACCGAAAAGGAAACCAGCTTGGAGATTGCAGGCCAGTTAGTTTCACACCTGTTTCAGGTGGAAGAAGACTGGCATAATGCGTTCTCGTGAGCAAGTCCCCATTAACAGTCCTGCCGCCCTGTTTTGCATCAGCTGAAGCTTCTGGACCATTTTATTTTATTTATTTATTTATTTATTTATTTATTTAAAGTTTTTCTATGCCATCCCCATTGCTACATAGCCTCGGGGCGGCTCACAACAACAGATAAATAAAACAAATAGAATTACAATTACAATTAAAACTTGGAAACACACTGGCTAAACAAATAATTCAAAGGCAGACCCATTGCAAGTATGGATAACTGTAGCTAGGCCCTCTCTGTCCAGGTAGGGTCATAAGCTGGTAAAAGGTGCTCTGTGCCATGGAGTCCAACTGTGCCTCAAGTGACAAGACAGGGTCCAGGAGCACCCCCAAAATACAAGCCTTATCCAGAACAGGTTGGATATCACCCAACCAGGCAGACAAACCACTCACTAATAGCAGCTCCATTTGTCTGGACAATCTCAGTTTGTTGGCCCACATCCAATCCATTACCATACTCAGCCACTGATTCAGAGCAGCCAGTGCCTCACCTGCGTTTAATGAAAGAGAGAGGCAGAGCTGATATTGGTGGTACATCAACTCGTACCTCTGGACGACCTCCCAGCAGTTTCATATAGATGTTAAATAGCATAGGGGATAAAATAGAACCCTGTTGTACCACTGCAATGCAGGGCCTCCTACTCCTTTACCAGCCAGCCATAATACCATGGATACCATGATATGTTGCATGATTTTTTAAAAAATATTACCCTTAGTCAAATCACAAGAAATAGAATTGAGTATCTTGATGAACTGTAGTTCAGCAATTTCAGTTTGTTATCACATTCCTTTGGTCACAAATGGCCACCTTAAGGTAATTGTCATGTTCTAACGGAGTCTGGTTCTTTGCTAGACAACTACAGGAACGTATAGAGTAGAGTAGAAAAGTCTATTTAGAAGACAGATGTTGTAGCATTTTCCCAGGCAAGTAGGGGTTTTTCCAGACAGAGGTCTGAAGAGTAACCAAGGTCAAAATCTGGGATAACAGTTAAGTAGAAACACAGTCAGGCTGGACTATTATATGTAGCATTTGTATCCCACTCTTCCTCTCACTCTGAATTTTATCTTCATAACAATCCTGTGATGTAGATGTGACTGAAAAATAGGAATTGGGCCTAAGGCTGCTGGCAGAGTTTCATGATTAAATCAAGATCTGAACCCGAGTTTCCTCAATATAATACAATTCTAAGCACTTAAACCATAATGGCTCTTTAAAAACAAAGTATTCATCTCTGACAACTTAATAATTTCATTTTTGCAGCAAAATTCAACTAAAAGACTTTTGCTGCAGGAGAACTTAGTATTTTTTTTTCCAAAAATGAAAAAGCAACCCTGGTATTTCCTAAAAGTGCATTTTAAAATGTCATAATTTTGGTTCATCATAATCTCTGCCTTTCCTGCACCTCACCCCCACTCTTACTAAGGTCAGAGTTTCTACTTTCATGCAATCCAAAAATATTTTTAAAAATAAAAATGGCATGTGTACTTTATCAAATTTGGGCAGTTGTTCCAGAAGAAATTAGAGTACCTATCCAAGACCAATCATACAGCAACTTCAGTTTTATCAAGAACAATCAAGTAGCAGCTTCAGGTTCATCAAGAAACAAACACTACCAGACGCTGCAAAATCTGCTCAGAGCAGTTGCATGTTCAAGGGTGGGGGGACTTGTAATGCCTGCAAATAAATCAGGAAAGAATGCTTAATATTTTTATCTGGATGATCACATTAATATTTCTAAGAATGATGTAGAAGCTCGTGAAATGGCTTTCGTGGAGGAGGAGGACTAGGGAAGTCCATGTGTTCATATACAGATAAAAAATGCAAAAAGAAGAGATAAATTAAAAGCACCCAAACTGTTCAGGCCCTTAAGATAAACAAATGTGTTCAATATAAGAAAAGAACCTGTTATTTGAAGACCAAAGGAAAAGCCCACTAAGATTTTCAAAGCAGTTTAACTAATAGAAAACAGCATACAAAAACTCCACTAATGGCTTTTTCTCCTGATACAATGAAGCTTCTTTTCCTTTATTTATCCAACTTTCATTAAGTTATCAGTACTCCATATGCCATAGCTCTTAGCTTTTTCAGATAAGAGCCCAAGCATCCTCCTACCTCCAGTGCTGCCATGGCATCTTACTGATACAAGAGATAAAGGCCTCTAGTCCTCCTGACAGTAAGCGGAATTGCAGCAAATTTGTCTAACTACTGCATTATTATAAAATGGAAAATAAAAATTAAAAGGGTTGCAACACACAGTTAAGAAACTTAGTGATCAAACAGTTTATAACCAAAACATGAACATAACTTGTCATCTATTTTGTTAAAATGAGAGGAATGCCAAACACGGAAGTGAGAGCTAAATTATACTCATGAGACAGAAGACATAGGTGTATGATGCAGAACTGAGAACTAAGCCTAACTTCTGCTGATTCCGCATTGTCAGCAATCAGAACTACAGGTTCTTTTCTTAGCAGTAGGATTTGCTGAAAAGGAAAGGCAAAAAAGCTTGGGTTTGTACTCTACATTCTTCTGCAGGCACTCATGTTACTGCCATCAAGTTTGTCCAGCAAATGTAATCCAGACAAAATATAAACATCTATTGCCAGGAGTGGCAAAATCATTCAAATCATTTATTTGATCTTGCAGGGGTGTATCAATATTGTGCTGTAAAGATTTCTTAGAAATATCCACACTGGCACCTGCCCCCAAAGACAAAATTCAGTCAAAATGTGACCTTCTGTTTCAAAATAAATTCCTGCTCTCACAGTCATGAATATAAGATTGTAAATGTGACAAAAGAGTTACTGGAGTGGTATTATCTTCTAAGCTCTGGTGACAGTGCAGACCATTAGCTCAGAAAGATGTATCAAGTGTGTCATACATCTTAACAGGATGTTACATCTTAAGTTTAAGACTGAAGATACCCACTGCTCTGAGGGAGCCTGGGAAAAATGCAACCCGAACCAAAGGACCTAGGCACAGAAGGAAGACAAGAACACACGACTGTTTTATACAACTGGCATGGTATTTCCAGATGTTTAAGTATTTGCCCCAATTGTAGGATGACCTGGAAACACCATTCATGAAGATTCTAAACGTCAACAACTTTCACACTGCAGCATAGATAGGAGCCTCTTCCATCCCTCCCAGACAATGTGCTACAGAGCACATGATTCTTCCTCAGCAGGGTTTTTTATTTCCATATCCATAGTGCTTATAGACCACTCTATATCTAAAAAAAAAACAAAACTCATGAGTTGTGAAAAATAATATCAAAGCATAATCTATAAAAATGTAAAAAATATCACAGTAGCTGGGCTTTCAGTCAGGGAAAGTTTGTCTAAAGAAGAAAGTGAGTGTAGTGGTCATAACAATGCTCTTACAGTTTACGGGGGTTTTTTCCCCACAATTCAGAATATACCCAAAAGCAAACCGTGAATGCTGTCAGTGACATCTAGTTTTAAACTGTAGACTATACAAGTGGTAAAGGTAAAGCTAGTCTCCTGTGGGAGTTCCATAATCAGGCCCTGCTCCAGAAAAGGCCCTGCCTCCTGTAACCATCAATCTAACTTTTCTAAGTGGTGGGACATACAGCACAGCCTCAGATGATGATTCCAGGCTATGTGCAGCTGTTTTCCATTTCAGTTTTCCATTAAAGAACGGCATTGGGTAAAGTCCAGAGCAGTGTAAACACACCATTCCAAAGCATAACTCCAACCGGCTTGTAGAGAGTACATAGCTGAATCACACCTGTACTCAGGGAAATAACCACTGTTATTTTAAACGTTATTCATTCTGGAGTGGGACTGCAAAGAAACCATTCACCTTATTGGGGCAGGGAATCTTGGAAAGCATGGTTTAGCCATGTACCTTTATTGAGTCCACCAAGGCATCACCCTCACATTATGCTGCTTTGCTTTTGCTGTGAATTCTCCTCATAATTTCATACAAGAAATAAAGAGTATGTTACTGATCATACTCTTCTTCAGAGGGAAGCATGCCCAGGGCCCCTAATTAACTGGAAGCTTTTCATCACTTGCAACTTGCTCTAGCCTTCGATTATACCCTCCAGAGACTGAAACAAATTAAGGGGTTGATTTCTCAGAATAAATGACAGCATAAATATGCATAAGATGAATCGTGAATCTGCATAAAGGAACTATGTTTTCTGAGAAATTCTTCTACAGCTCTGGTCTTAAATAATGAAGCATTTTGTTGCACCTTAAAGATTGACACCCTTATTATGATGTAAGCTTTTGTGGACTAGAGTCTATTCCATCAGATCAGCTGATCATAGCATCTCTAATAATTCATTCCTGGATCAAAGATGGACTGACAAGAGAGTTCCTAAATTTTCTGCAAATGCAGGAAATAACCATAGAAAACAATACAACTTCAAAAGGCAAAGCTAGTTCAGAAATTCAGATGACAGAGCAATAAAAATGCAAAAGAAAAAGCAGCATCACAATAAGACAACAGCAGCATCTATTGAATCCTCAAAAAGTTAAGAAATGTAATGCAATAATAATCATCATGATTCAGTATGAACCAAGAAACATCTGCCTTTGCACTCAGCTGGGGGAAAAACATGAAGGTTGAAAGGTTTTGACATTCTGTAGTGAATCACTACATGACTGTCAGTATAATCCCTCATATCAAATAGTTGAGGGAGTTCTACTTCTTTGATCGTGTCCTGGCTGTCTGAAGGAGTGTCAGCAGTGGGATAACTGATGGACCACACAGCAAAACAACAGGCTGGTTATATTGTTATTTTCATCTTAGAACGGGTATATATTTGGTCTAGAAAGGAAGAATTGCCATATAGAAAGAAAATTGTGAAATGTTGTGACCATTACTTTAAATTTACCTTTAAAGGGGAAAACTATCTTAAAGTACACAATACATAGAACAAGATGCATGCATATGGAAAAACTTAACTAGTTTGTTAGAAAGCTAATCAATCATCTACAACAGCAAATGAGACACTCTATGTACGTTTACAACAATATATAGGCCATTGTAATGCATTACCACATAAACACAGAACAAGAGAAATACAGTCTGTTCTTCTGTAAAGTAATATATTAACATTCAATACCAATTAAACTTTACTTTATCAAAACTGCTTTCAAGCCACATATTTTTCTTTCTTCCCAATTCCCTCACCCATACACAAGGGAAAAACGAGGCAGTAAAATTAAATGCTGGGAAATTCATTCTTCCAATGAAATAAACCAAGTTCCTCTTCTTTAGCTCTAGAGTTAGGTTTAGAACAATAGCAATACTTTCATCCAATGACTTCAAAGTGTTCCACAAAATTCTACATCACAGTAAACAGAGGGCTGAAGGGTTTATAGAAGAACTTGCACAGAGATAGATTCCCCGCACCCACCCCAATTTTTTAACAGGATATTTTTGTTTATTGGTAGTCTTTGAAAAGCATAAAAGAAGGGAAACTATAGGCTAAAGAAGTAAAACTTTTTATGTGTAAGCAACATTTGGAGCTTTGTCAGGCGGCTGGTTTTGGTAGAATGTGTGACATGTAGCCCAATGTGAGTAATATTATATCTCAAATAAAAATCAGCCCATGAATATACATAATCCAAAAGGTAATTCTCCCAATCTCTGAAATGTAATGGAGCTACTCTAGATCACTGAGGCATGAATATTTACCGTATTCAGGCTTTACTGCTCTCGATCTGGGTTCAATTTTGCAAATTAAAATGAGAGCTGTGTGGATAGAGAGATTAAAGAGCATCCCAACGCTTGCCTGTTTCCTTGGTGTGGCAGCAGGGATCCGGTTACCCTTCTGTTAGGTTATTTCTTTTTACTTAACAGAGTAGGTCAGAAGCAATTAAGAGTGGGGAGTAGAGATCACAAATAGTTCATAACCTTATAGTTAAAGGATCAATTGAAAACAAAACAATGCTCACAACCCCACCACCCCCCACCCAGCACAGAAAACAATATTTAAAATAAAATCAATACTGAAAAGTAGTAATGTCAGGAGTTTTCACTTCTACTGGAGAAGTACTGGGGGATGCCACTTTCTAAAGATGGATCTTTTCTTGTAATATATTTCTTTCTTTCAATACTTTTTCTCACTTTTGGCATCATCTTGTTAAAATATGCTCTGAATTAAAAACTACAACATAACAATTTTTTTAACAGTCACTGAAAAAGGAACAAAGTAATTCTAAACCAATTCTGTTTTCATTAGTGGTGATGCATAATTTACTTGTGGAATATTTTTCTTGAAATGTATTAAAATGTATTAAAAAGGAAAACTGAAAATGAGAAATTTAAGTATAAAACAATGTCCTATTGAGCATACATACACAAATATTGGCAACTTTAAAATATTACTGATAAATATATGATACATTTTATATACATTAAATGGAAAAAAGCTTCCAGAAACTTCAGTGAGTTCACTTAACATAGCCCAAAAAAGATAGGTTGGTCGCTTGATTATACAATTTTATAAATAAAGTGTTAAGGGAAAAAAACCAACAGTTCTCTCAATTAAAATATAAAAGGCAACAAATGTCACACTGGATGAAAAGTTAATCATGATGGAATACTAAGTCATCATAGTACAACCCTAGACTTCAGAATGACAAAATGGCTGTGAATTTTACCTTTTGAGATTTTGGAATACAAACAAAAAATTAAAGAATAAAAGGTTTTATTCTCTAGTATATCAGCAAAGAATAATGAAAAGATAGTCTTAATAGCACCTTCTCAAGGTAGAATTTGCAAACTTGATAATGCATGGCTAAGGACACAGTCCCATGCATGTTTTGACAAAATAAAGACCTACAGCTTCCAGCATTCCTCACTGACATGGCTAGTTGGTGAATGCTTGGAGTTGTAGGTGTTTCTTTTTTTTCCTGTGTAAACGTGCATAGAATTGTTGCTTGATAAATTGTGCATTCATACTGACACATAAGTAAAAACAAGAGATTTGGATTCATTATGATGAATGGTGGAAAATATTGAAAGGCTTGAGAAACATGCCATCCCACCCACAACGTGGCCGTTAAGAAAAGGCAATTAATAAAAGCAATTCTTCACATGAAAATAAGACATTCATTCAGTAGCAAAACACACAATTTGCCATGATTAAGCAGCATGTGATATCTTATTAAATATATCAAATTCACTGTTCTTAAGCCTTCAAGTAACAACCTGGTACCAAAGGGTTACTATCATTTGAAAACCCTTACCAGCAGTCTTAATAAACGCTTAATATTTTTCTTTCTACTTTCTTAAAGGCCCCAGATGTGTTCTTGCAGATCAAAAGAGCCTAACATATAAAGTTAAACTAAATCAAGGGCTTTTGTTCCAAGGCATCGTTGCTGAACTAATTATTCCTGGATGTTGTTTAATGAAACAGTGGTGCCATATATTAAAACATTTAACAGGATGAGTTGTATGAGTTATAGGGAAGGTCTGATCTTAGGGTATAAATTTAACCTTTTCTTCAAAAGAGATTAAACAAACTACTCAAAACTCCCTAGCACTAGCAATGGGAGACTTAAAGGCACAAATCTATATGAAAACTGAAGTATATTGCAATCTATTTAGTTTTTCATGGCATTGAAGATTGGGGGAGGAGGGGTTGACAAGTTCTCTTGACTTCTTCCCCTCCTCCTTAAAACAAAATACTAACTGAATCTTTCTCAAAATATTCCATTCTGAACTCAGGCCAAATAGGACTTAAGTGCAGATCCTAAGGGGGGGAAAGCATAGAGTATTATAAATTCCTATAAACCCTCCCCCCTATATCCAAAAGATTGCTCCAGCTGATTGGTGCTTTGCGTTTAATTGTATTATAACAAAAAGAAAGATACCTTTTTATCAAATTAATGATATTTCTCCCTTGGTCTGACTCAATCAAAAAATGTAGACTCACTGAGTATAATTCATTTTACCAAAGTTTTCCAGCAGAAAATGAAGCTACTGTGGTACCCAAAGAACAGGTTATTAATGCCTTCCATAAGCCGAATACCTATTACTCTACTGCACTGTGCTCTAAGAGAACTGACTGTCATTGGTGCTGATGTACAGGTGGAACTGTAGCTCTACTGGTGAAAATGGCAACCCACCATCAGCCTACCTTTATATGAAAATTCCCACACAGTTTACCAGGCATGTAAATGAAGACTGACCGAACACACATCTTCATTTTCCACGATTCCAAAACAATTTGAGATTAATACCATAATCCTATACATGTTCAGTCAGAAACAAACTACAACTGAGTTCTGTGAAAAGTATTCCCAAGTAAATGGATATAAGTTTGAAGTCTAAGTTCCTTCCCAGTGCTTAGCCCTCCTTCTATGGCACCTGCATTATAGCTGTTTAAAAAAAAAAAACCCTTGATAGACTTTAAGCCCTGAAGACTGTGGGTTCTATCCAAAGTTATGCCAAAGTTAAGGAGGTAGAATCCATCCCATTAGTACTGTCTGTTTGCAAGTGAACAGACCCTTTTCAGCATAATCCTGTATTCTAACCATGCAATCCACCAAGCAAGCCCTTAGCCATTTAAAGCTCAGCCTACCCCCTGACATAACCTGACCCAACACTTGTAGCCTAATTAACAGATGTAAACACTGGAGCTCCATTTATTAATAACAGTTGGAGGTATTAACTTGAAATAAAAAGTTCACAAGGTCTTGACCAAACTACTCTGAAACTCAACTATGACAGCTGTTATGAATTTGCACACCTAGCTCTCCACACTTCTGTTAAAAGAAGTCCACTTGCACAAGCAATATAGGCTATGAGATCATAACTGCTCACCTAACTGTGTTGAACTGATGGGGGGTGGTTAAAGTCCCTCAATTGTTTGCACAAGTCTTTTTATTAACTATAGAAGCTGACCAGTTATGATAGCTTGTCTTGAAACAGCATGGAAGTTTCTTTGTATGTAAGACAGCAAGTACATAATGAGCGTGGAGACTCATTAAATTTCCAGAAGAAAAACTGTCCAAGTTTACAATTAGCCTGAATAGTAAAATAAACAGTTCAGCTTGCTTATTACATTCTGTCCTTCTTACTGTGGCAGTATTTAAATGCTAGATGCTTAGCTTCAAACTATTATCTTTTAATATATCACCCACATGCCTAAACCTTTAAGCTATCATCATGAAAAAAATAATTCTTCTGTATACATTTTTTTTAGTCCTGAGAGATTTTTAAACTTCAGTTCAAGCAAGATATATGACAACTGAGCTCAAATTGGCACGGAGGAAGAATGCTTTACCTGGACCCAAACGTCCAGGAAGGTCCCTGGTCCAAAGGAGGAAGAAAGTAGACCATACCTGATAAGGCTCATGCCAATTTATTTCCTTGTATACATCATGCACATCTTATAAGATTTGTGGAAGCCAATCTGAAATAATGTCAAAAAATACAAGTTGGCCCAGGCTCTCCTATAGAACAAAGTGAAATGGAAAGTACTTCTGCAAAAAAATTGGCAGGCTTGTAAGTTGAGGGACAATGGTCACGTTCATACAAAACCCTAAATCTATAAGCTGCGGCTGCTGATCAGCAGCAATGTAGAGCGACAACCATCAAAATAATCAGGGACCCAGGGAAGTAGTTCTCCTGATGGTTCTTACAAGACTCTATCCCTGTGGAAGTACATGAGTTAGGCCTTTTCTCTCCAAAGAGCCTAAACAAATCAACTCTAGATTCTGGGGAAACAGAAAACAGTGTCCAAAGGTGCAGTCCTATGCATATTTCAACAAAAAAAGAGTTCTGTAACACCCAGCATTCCACTGCCAGTCATGCCATTGCATCCTAAAGGAGTTTTGACACTCATTTACAATATACATTCATGGCATATCACCATGCCTCTGCAAATGGTATTCAGACAAGCAGAAATACAGAGAGCTCACTGGAAACTAAAAGAAGCGAAAGAGCACCAACCAATCTGACCATTTTTCAAAACTCACAAGGAACGGGGTCAGAAGCGCTATGTGACAAGCCTGTACCAGGCCCTGGCCACTGCATGTCCATCCATTTCAGCAGTTTATATTCTGTGAAACACAGTAGGTCAGCAATCACCAGTGAAGTAATCAGAGGTAGATATCACACACTTCCACTTTAAAACACTGTTCTTTTTTTTTTTTTTTGCATTATAGCAAGAAAGCATTTCAAAAGGACTGAAGCCTGGCATCTGTACCAAATTAGAAAGAATTGCATTTTACTGTTGTGCAGTCACTTCCAAGCAATTAGCACAATTCATCCCCAAGCTGGCCAGTATTATTACTAATGCACTTGGACAGGAGGGGAGAAAAGCTCTGTCTGTACCATCAGGGCATTGCGGTTACTACCAGTCTTGACAAGCACAGCTCCAGCCCTAGCAATTCCAGTGAAGAAGCTACTTTAGGCTTTCATACTGCCCTTCACATAGCTTGAGGCATCTGCCCAGGGAAAAGCTTTTTGTCTTGCCCCTTCTGATGTTCTCCACTTCTAGAGGCATCTGGGAAGGGAGCTGCCACCGCATGAGCATACCCTTGATTGATGCAGGTTGTGGGACCTAGAATGAGACACAGGACCTGGGTCTCTCTCTGTTCCTCAGGCTGTTTCAAATGCCTTGTGTATTTGGGGAGGGGGAGGATTCCACTTTTTAAAAATCTTTTTGATATGGATAGGCTTTCTTATTTTAGGTCCTTTAATGTGAACTGCCCACTGACTTGTTTGATATAAGTCTAATATTATTGATACTGAATGCTGTTAACTGACCAACTGCTAAACCTTATGCTTGTTTAAATTTTTGATATCTTTTCAGGGAACTATAGTAGAGTTAATGTTGCACTGCAGTACATTATAATCACGGGTGTTGTGTTGTTTTTATGAACTGCACTGAAAACAATATATTGTAGAAAATACAGTCTTCAAACAAATGGACTATAACAACTACCAAAACATTTTCTCTTAACTCAGTGCCTGAATGGTCTACCCCACAATCATGGGACATTTTTGTTTAAACAAAAAAGTATTGTTGCAAGAAAAATGCACTTTGTTGTTTATATCTTGCATCCATTTCTATAGCAGATCTGTGGCAGCACTGCCTCTGTGCTATTCAAGGCCATGCGGATCTATTCAAATATCCAGAATGCCAAGGGACAGAAATGAACGCTGGCAAAGCAATACACCATTTATGCAATTCTGTGAAGCCATTGATAGAGACCTCTAAAATGTAGGATTAGATGTACCAGAGAAGTACAGTTCAGTGAATATACATCTCTCTGACCAGCCAGTACATCTATAGCAAAACCCTGCAAGATACAAAAGGCTCAAGATGAACGTTTCTTTAAAGTCATCAGAGGTGGCACCTCCACCAGCCCCAAATATTATGGAATGGGAATTTCCAGCATCTCCTAGCCCACATAATGTGGGAATCCAGGCTCACGGCTTTCATATATGCAATCAGATGGACCCCTGTTCCAAAGCCTCCTAAGCAACTAGGTTCCTGTGGTGCCAAACAGTCCAGCTCATGTGTTAGTCCAACTCCAGGCCAGGCAGAAGAAGCAAATCGATTTCAGTTTTCAGTTCAATATATTTATCAAAGAACCAAATGAACAACATTTGAAAATTAGTCCATTGCTTTTATGCTGTGTTGGCATGTTTACCAGATTTAAGTTATTGATTTTATTGAGATGCTGTATTACTATTATACTATTGATTGGATTATTGTATTTTTATTACTTTCCTGCTCCACATTTTTTTCCTTGCAAGGATGACAAAGTGCCCGGCGCAGTGGTCCTCTACTCCATTTTATCTTCAGACAACCCTGTAAGGTAGGCTAGGCCGAGACTCAGTGGGGCAAGTTTATGTGATCACCAGGCACTTAACAAGCCATTGTTAGCCACACTGTGTATGCTGGCCACTGGCTGGACCCTTTTTCTTAACTATCCCTGCCAGTGCAGCTCTCCATGTTGTCCACACCTAGCAAGAGGCAAGCTGCTACCATGGCTAACCTACCCTTGCAAAGTAAATTGTAATTAAGGATAATAAAGCAAATCAGGCTGGCATGTGATCAGTAAGTGCAGCTGACAGTCATGCACACTGGGTCAGCGACTGGCCCAAAGTTATCCAGTGAGCTTCATGGCCAAGAGGAGGCTAGAACCTATTTCTCCTAAGTCCCAGTCCAGTACTAAAACACTAGATCATACTGGATTTCAGTGATGATTATTTAAATTGTAAAATACTGAGTGAATTTTATTTTGAAAAGTTAATACATTTCATTAAGAACATATGAAATGAAAAATCAAGCTACCTCACTAAACCTAGTTCATAATCCTAAAATTAAGCCCTCAAAGAAATTTCCAGGTGAGAAGAGGGGGAAGTCCCCTAGGCCTCCCTGGCATTGTACAGGCTGGTTTTGTCTTGTTGCTACCCACACAAAAGCAAAGAAATGATTCACCGACTCAGAAGGATCCAGCATTCCAACTAACCAATCAATAGCCTGAGACATGCATCTTCCAGATGATTTCTTCAATGCATGCTTTTTTTAGAAACTGAGTTATAGTGGAATGTGTACAGAAAAGTACATTTGGGATTCTGTCACCATCCAACCATGCTTTTCCTGTCCTTTGCTAGGTCTCTCCAGGAAGAAGGGTTGGGAGGTTTGATTCATTACAATTTCTTACCACAGGAACAGGGTTTCATACAGGACAGAAGATGCTGCATGACATACACTACAGGAATACAGAGGGGAAGCAGTGTTCCTCAGAACCAGGACTACTCCAAACTACAACCAAACCCAAACAGCTTTTCATGGGAGAAGGAGCAGCAGCAGGGGGTAAGAGGCATCAACAAAAAATAATATTCCACCCCCTTTCTTCAGCACAAGTGGAACAGAAATCTGGTTTAGCCCACTTCCTAAGCCCAAGCAACAACAGCAACAACAACACACACACACACAACCCACCTTAATTAAAGCCTTGGATAGATGGACCAATGATCTGGTTCAGTTTCTAACAGCTTTGTGTGTTCTTCTGCTTAGGAACACTAGGAATGAATAACTCTAATACTGGATATACTTGCAATTCCACAAAAAGTCCCCACACTTTCAGGAGAAATAAAATGTGGCACTTGCAAAGTTTCATACATACATGTTACTTTAATAGATCTGAAAAGAAGACATATCTCATTAGAAATGGAGGACATGATGTGTACCCCCAAAATGAGTTATTTCCATAACATTTCACAGGTTTCAAATCTGGTATACACATGTCCTGCATACCCATTACTAGAAAAGCCCCAAAGGGAGACTTCTTTCATCTAGAGGTCAGAGTCAGGAAGGTAACATAATCACAATAACGACTGGAACGATGCAGAGAGTCAGCTTCCCCACTTCCCTAGCCAGCCTCACACAGGAACTGCCTTATACTCACCCACCAGTTTAAACACTGACTAGCAGCAGCTCTCCAAGGTTTCAGGCAGAAGTCTTTCCAGCCTTCCCTGGAGATGCCAGCATTGAACCTGGGACTTTCTCCATGCGAAGCAGGTGCTCTGCCTCTGAGCCAGCAGCAGGGGAGCCAGTTCTGCGTGTTGCAACCCCCACTTGAGGGGCGAACTGTTGAATAATGCGACACAAGGGGTGGAAGTAATCAAAGCATTTTCTCACAAAATTGGTTCCTTCCTAACAGAGTAAAATTTGGAGGGGGAAAGCCTATGTGAATGGCCCGTCTACGCATTCTCATTCCCCCGGCATGGAATCACGGCAAGCAAAAGTGGCTCCACACTGCAAGTTCCACACAAGGATAGCAGAACAAGACAAGGGACAGATGGGACGGAATGTTGAGTAGTATGGACAGTATGAGCTCCATGGCACCTTCACACATATGAATCACACCTGGGTTCAGAGAAGGAATATTTCCCAAAATATCAGAAACAAACTTACTGAATGCAAATTGCAAATATGCGTATGCTTACATGCACATCTGCACACGAATAGTGAAATTATCATACGTTTCCAGGACTTTAAAGAAATGGTGGGCTAAAAATTGCAATTAAAAAACAGTTACATCCACAAGCCACCAAAAAATCCCATTTTCTTTCTTAAAGCAGGGTTGTGTATGTTACTGAATGTTCACTCCATGCAGTATAAAATCACTGACATGCCATGGGGATGCCAAAAGTAACAGGGATCATCTTTCATCCTGAAAACTGTAAAAATTCAACGTGTAAACAATTGTTCCATCAAATGCATTTGTTTTACTTGTTACTAATTACATATACAAGAATGGTAACTAACATTCAGTAGATGCAAGAGCCTTAAATAACAGGGCATCCTTTAATCATTGTATCACATGATATAGTTACAACTATAATACTGTTGAGAAAACTCAAGAATTTTGTACCAGTTGGTATCTGTCAATCTATTCAGTGTAAGGATGTTTCACTGGAGACCAAGGCCAAGATCATCCACACTCTTGCATTCCTAATCACATTGCATGGGTGTGAAAACTGGACAGTGAAGAAAGCTGACAGCAAGGAAACAGATGCATTCAAAACATGGTGCTGAAGGAGAGCTTTGCAAATATACTTGACTGACAGAAAGACAAACAAGTGGGTCCTGGATCAAATCAAGCCAGAGCTTTCCCTAGAAGCAAAATCGACACAGCTGAGGCAAAACTCGCTAGAGAAAAGAATCAGGCTAGGGAAAGTTGAAGGCAGAAGATGAAAGGGAAGACCAAATATGAGATGGATTGACTGCAAAAAGGAAGTCACAGCCTGGAGTTTCCAAGAGCAGAGCAGAGCTGCTGTGGGTAGGACATTTTGGAGGTCTTTCATTCATAGGTCACCATCAGCCAGGGTTATCGTGACAGCACATAACAACAGCAGGCATAAACCTATGGCCTCCTGAGATTAGGGGTGGGGGGAATAAGATTATTCAGAATTCCAGGCTTGGGGTCCTCAGAGCTGGGTCTCCAAACACAGAGTCCATACTCCACCCCCTCACAGCTACCGTGGACAGAACTGTGCTGGATACATCTGCAAGGTTGGAAAAACAATCCTGGAGGGAGCTAAAGGGTTGTGCCTGGAGGCCAGGGAGGGGAAAGGACGGCACTAACAGTTTCTGCAATATCAAATTAGGGTCCCAGCCTCCTTCCCTCCCCCTCTGGAGTGCTTTATCTAGACAGCCAAAAATGGTTGGATAGAAGAAATGCAGGACACAGGGTGCACGGCAGCGGAAATCACCACCTCCTGACACTGTTCACGGAATACAGGAAAGCCTCTGTTTTCGGAGGCTTATGTTCATCATATTCATAGGAACATGCCTTAAGTAAACAGGAAACTCTTACAACATTTTACATTGATAAACAGCCAAATGGTTTCCTTCCATTTGAGTGGGGGTCTTCAACAATATTAAAAGCACTACACCACCCTCGTGTCACAATTCAGTGCATACAATAATCAAAAGAATGAACCATTTTAAGCTGATTCCATATCCTGAACTACATCATGGGCAATATCCAATGCGACACTACTAATAAAATTGTGCCATCATGAGCAGCCTCTAGCATAATTCCAACAGCAGTTGTTGACATGTTCTGTTTCCCCAGAAAACTCGTCCCACCAGCGAACACAGCTGGTGTTCACTAGAGGTCACTTACTCTAGAGTAGCAAAATCATGCGACAACTCCAGAATTCTCAGACAAACTATCAGCTGATACCTTAGGAGGAATGTAAAGCAAATCTATATGCTATTTAAATCTAGCTATAGGGTTGTCTCTTTCATAGGTATCACCGGTGGGTTTAAATGATTAAGCCATCAGAAGATAATTAAACTGAAAAATAATGTCAACTTTTTTCTTTTCCAATTTGCTAGAATCTCCATGGACCAAGTACATTCCATATATGTATAATAGTTCGGGTCAAGGATTCTGAAAGGGCTTTTGAAATAGACTTTCATTTTTCAGGACTTAGGAATTGTTGTACTGGCACTTAGCAGAAAGGAAGGTGCATTGCAATTTAATATACATTCAGCACCAGTAATTTTTCTACTAGCCTTTGGCTCCATCTGCTGACTTTTAATGTTAAAAATAATTGACAAAGGTTGGAAATATTTGCAACATCTGGAATCCTAATTTTCTAATCATTGTCATTGTTCATGATAAAAATGGATCAAAATGATGCTATCTTCTAGGTTTTGGACACTGACTGAAAATAAATCTTTCAACAAGCATTCTCAGGAAGACAATCTTATTCCCTATACAAATACTGTTTCTTTGTACATCACTTAGAAATGCAATTAATACACTGATTCATAAGTATCATTAAATAAATAAAATGTGAAGTATAACTAAGCTGTTAGCATGAAATGATTTGAAGCAGCTGAATAGTACATCCAAAATAGTACTATGCAAAGAAGAAATGATCTAGATGTCCTTAGACAATGCTCCAGTCTTGGAGAAGGGAATCAGAGCTCTGCCCCCTCTCAGACAACATGGAAGGAACTGTACCAGCTGCTCTCCTGAAGCTGCTCCAGCCTCCTTCCCTCCCCTCAGAAACACCATGACTAGGTGGCTGAAAGCAGCCCTCAAGCAAAAATGCAGAGCCAGCAAAGAGGGCCTCCACTGCCCCTCGCACTCTCTCTAGGATGAGCTCAAGTCTCCAGGTTTGGGGACTCACACTCACCTCTGTATAGTCCGTGCATAGTTAACAGCACTTAGTGAGTTTTGAGAGGCGGAATCAAGTTTAGCCATAAGATGACCAATTTCATTATGGTCTTAGAGATAAAAATCCAAAAGAGCTAACTGAAGATTGCTTCAGTTATTTTCTGACTTACTAAACAAACTTCTTAACTTCATAGGCAGCTGTGTAGCAACAGTTCTCAGCATGGGAGTTCAGTTACAGTTCTTTTAACTTCTTCCTAGACCAACTAAAGTTTCAGTCCAACAGCCACGATTAGAACTCCCTGTCCCAAGATTCCCTTCACACATGCATTTCCCCTTACGTCATATTCAGGTCTGCCCCAGCACACCAAAGCATGATGCTTTTGATGTGCCATGTGAAGTGCTTGCGTCCTACTTAATTACACATCGCGATCTATAAACTAGACTATCATTTAGAATCACAGCCAATGCCAGTGTTTCAACAACGCCCTTTTGATGAAGGCAAGAGGGCATCAATTGCATCCCTTCCTCCAGCCCCTTCCAGACTTTATAAGTTAAAAATGAAGCGGCATATGTCCCATGCTTCCTTTCCTTATTTCTGCCATTCTTCATGCATCCTTCTTTAAGCCTTGTTTTAAACAAGTGACTGAGACACTCTGTGTGTGTGGAGATGGGTGGGGGGAAGGATATGTCAGAAACGCAGCCCAGTTCACCAAGAAATTTCAGACATAAGAAGGCAGGTAATATTCCATCAAATGTAAGACCAACTAACAATCAATAGACCTTAGGTGCTTGTCTGGGCATTTTTCTCTCCTTTTAAAACTGCCTAAGGTTTATTCAGCTTGCAGCTCTTGCTCTTTTTTGTTTTGCTTGCAAAAATCTGCTGGCAATGGTGTTGTTTGCTTATTTTAAAAAATGCCAGCAATTGGGGGAATATTTTAGTCTAGTAAAAACAATAGGCTGATAGTTGCCTGCTGGCAAATCCAAGAGATTTTTTTCTCCTATTTGAAAAAGAAAAAAAAATCAGCTGCTAGTTGGATTCTGTTGCATGGCTGATGTATGTGCACATTTGCTCTGTTTGTGTGTTGTCACTGCAGTGATCCTGGGATGCATAGATTGGAGTTTGTTGCTGTATTTACAGTCCACCTTTTTATCTTTTTGCAAGAAACCCAGAAAAATTAAAAAGAAACATTAAAGAAAATGCTATTTTTATTTTTGGGCTTCAGTTCTTACATTCTAGAGTGGTCAGGTGTCCTTAAAAAAAAAAAGAACAGTCCTCTGTATCCTGCAAGATGGTTTGGTTGGTCGGTTGGTTGGTATACCTGCTTAAGCAAACTGGTCCTATCTGAACCACAAGGCGCTTTATCCACTCATCTGCTAATAGTACACTCTCCCCTTTTAACAGACTTACATATAGCAATCTGATTTGTCACTGATTGTGAGGGGATCTCTTCCAGGTTTGCATTTCTTCAAATCTCATTTTAGTTTCACTTGCGAGGAAAATTCTCATCCTATTTGTATAGAAGTCTCAAAAAGATTTTAATATTGCAGGAAATGTTCTGATGTAGTAATGGCAGTGTAACATAAACCTATTTCTCTTCCAATTTCTCCTTAGTGCCCCCTTTTCAAACAAAAAACCATTGCAACAAAACAAAATGCAGACATGTTTTATGACACAACCATAAAAGTTATTATTTCTATAGTATCAGTGCATCTTACCAATATTAAAATACTTAAATCACATACCAAGTTGTCAAGTAGCATCAGTGTTATTCACATTTTACAATAAGAACACTACAAGACAAGATATAAAAGACTAATCCTAAACCAAATTAGGAAGCTTCACAGTCAACAGAGCAGGGAAATAAAAATGGAGCTCTACTGAGGACAGAGCCATATAAAACAAACAAAATGTTATTTTATTGTTTCTATTCATGGTTCCTCTTCTTTTTTTTCTATAGGGAGTTCCAAAAGGCTCTTTTTGGCCCTTTTAATATCCTTCTTTTGCCCACCTTCATGCTATTTATTGTATACTTACAATCTATGACTGAATCTTTCCATTGTGGACTTGTCTTTTTGTTTACTTAACAGCTCTGTATATATCTTCATGGAGGCCTTCTCAAGTTTTGAAACTGAATTAATTTGAAGCAAATTTTTTTATTTGTCCTCCTCCATGTCTTCCCTTATTTTTCTCTTTTTTGGATTTCAGACAAGCCCTGTATGCAAGCCTCCAAACCAACAGACCAATGATTTTCAATGTGGAACAGAACACAAAAGTGGTTCTATTTAAGTTACATCCATATTCCCATTGCTACTTTCTTTTTATTATTAGATTTAAAAAAGAACAGAACAGAGAATTACTAGATGCAAAGAAGGAGCTCTTGTGTCTCTAGTAGTTATATAACAGAAGCCTTTTAGGAGGTACAACTTTTTAAGCCATTGCTTTTCTATGCATTGCTTGTGAGAGATAGAGAAGCATGCAGTCCTCCTTTGTATCTGGTCACCCAAGAAAGCTGGATATATGTAGAAAACCATTTCAGCTGGGTCCTGTGGAGCAGATTGGGAGCAAAGGGTAATCCTGGACCTGGACGTGACAAGGCTGAGGACTATCTGAAGAGACGAAGCAGAATAGGGCAGGAACAAGAATACATCCTAAGGAGAGTGGAGGGAAAACAGACCTTTACTTGACAAAATATTATCCCAATATAAGTAATGGTGGAAAAATTACACAATCACCTTGAGTGTGCAACAGAAATTCAGAATTTAGTGCCAATGTGAAAAAATGTGAAAATGCTCTAAGATCCTAATAGGATGCAACTTGGATACCTTGGGCTAATTCACACAATTGTTCCCATGTTTGAGTGACATTTCACACACCATTGCTGCACTTTTGGCCATGACTTTTGCAGACGCAGCCGTGTCCATTCATGCTGTTACCAACCTAACACCTCAGAGTTCCTGTCATTTACACATCACCTGCAGCAGAACCACAGCAGCTTGGCAACTCCTGTACTCAACCCTGTAACGTATTTTCTGACATAGTACTTCATAGCTTCAGACAATTTTGGACACATGTAAGTGCCCAAGAAACATTACAAAACTGGCATGGGTCCACTGTCCATCGACACATCTTAAATGGGTCTGTATTTTGGCAGCTGGAGACAAGCCCTCTTTTTTGCCTTAGACTCTGTAGAGATATGAATACAAAGCAGACAGCCAGTGCTAGAAGCTGGACAGCTCTCCTGTCTAGCCATAAAGAGACAGTAGGACTGGCTCTCATGCACTAACTTGGGAACACTTTGCACTCACCTTGGTCAGCCAGGTGAGTGACAAAGTACAAATATGCCTTATGTTATCTTTATGGTTCTGTGAGAAAGTAATCATTTCTAGGCTGAAGCAGATCAAGAACCGATTAGGACTTTATTTTAATATTGACCAGATGAATGTCTCTAGCAGACCCAAAAGTAGGGTGTGAAGCCAAGAACCCTCCATCATTCTAACACCTCTCCTTCCAGAGACTCACTACCCAAGGAAAGCCAGTAGCATCTGATAACAGTCATATTAAACAAACGAACTCCCATCTACTAAAATCACAGTAGGCAAGTTCAGGATAAGGATAATGCAGTCCAAGCAAACAGGTCAAGGCATGGCAGGCAGCATCTAGGTATAAGGAAATAGGACACTGGATAGCAACAAGTGGGCCCTCTTCTGCTAGGACCATAGGAGAATCTTATCTCATCATAGGTTCAGAGCTAACTGAAGCTTCATGTAGGCTGAAAAACCAATGGTGTAACCAGGTATATCTCTCCTGATAAAGAGCCCTCAGTGATTTTGCCTGAACCAGAGGATGATGGTAGGTTTGTGTCCTCTACCTGGCAAGGCCCTGAATAGAGTCCCAAATGTCCTCTGCTCATACTGATCGGAATCTTTTCTTCCTCAGCGCAAGGGCAAAAGTCTGGCACAAAATAAAGGCACTGTTTACAAACTTATCACCCACTTATTTTATTTTATTTATTTAGACAACTTATATGCCGCCCCATCGCATGAGCCTCGGGGCAGCTTACAATCATTAAAATTCCATATAAAATGCAAAAAAAATGCAGATAAAAATGGAATTCAGTGTTATATTGAAATAGCATTTAAAAATACTGCCCATAAAGAGCTGAAAGTATCTTTAAGAACTTTTCCTGCTTTAAAGAATCACATTTGGTTTTTCCTCTCAGAAGTGTCCTTTGAAAGGTTTGATAGTGAATATCCCAAGTTCAAATATTCTCATGATAAGTTATGCCTGTATTTGAGCCCCAAAGTCATTTGACTTCAAATGTGATATCCTACAGAAGATTTCCAATAGTATTTGTTTTATGACATACGATGCTATTTAGTATCTGACAGCATCTAGCACACAACAATAATACTTGATAGTTTAGGCTATGAAATCTTATTTTTGAAGCTTGCCAAATAATTAAGAGATGGCAACATTAAAACATTCAGATTCTGCTTGGATGTGGAGTGGTATAAAAATACTGGAAACAAACAACTGATTTTGAAGTAAAGAACTCACAAATTTCACATTTACTCTCTGAATTCAAAAGTATTCACACTTTCAACAGGAAAATTAGGGAAATGCCAATATTCACTTCAGCTCTATTAATGACACAACTAGAGCAGGAAGAGATATTTCTAGCTAAATATCTTATTAATGCACTGACCTGAGCCATGTACAGTCAGCTCTTATGACATCTCCAACATACTGAGGAGCTGTTAGCTCTTGTAAAGGTACAATAGCGTGTGTATGAAGATTCCAAAGAACTGCCTATTCTCTGTCCCTACACAGACTTTTGTAGAAGTTTCTAGGACAACAGCTGCCCTATGCAATGTAGTAAACTGCTATTAAAAATTAAAGGACTTTCACTGGATATGCCCAAGCCCCTGGGGATCTTTGTGTTGTGAGGTTTCTTGCTGCAATTGCTACAGCACTCAATGTTTACAGCTTTTATTTACAACTGAAGTTTTTCAACAACCTGGACTGTTTAATCAATTACAAACTAATAAAAATGATTTTAACAAATATTTTAACGCAAACACTTATAAAAGCTGAAGATGATAATCATGCTTTTTAAAACAGCATTGCTTTTTTTGCTCTCATATACAGGAAGAAATGCTTCTTTTAAGGTAGTACCCTCTTCAACACATGTATACCTTCTAAAAAAACAGGGGAATGGATCCAGTATTTGCCTCCCATGGATCCTACTTGCAGAAGACTTGTAATCCAGCAGAGCATTTCTGCAGATGAAAAGATGGATGGCGTATTTTTTTTTATTTTTTTTACAATTCTATCCTTCCCCTGCAATCCGTTACCCTCCCTAAAATCTGCTGTCAAGGGCCAGCTCTGGAACAGTGAGTGAAGTAGCATTAGGGGCAGAGGCAGAGGGAACCAGCAAAAATGAAGGTTCTCTGCCAGTGAAAACCTTTTGAGAGGAATGCCGGTTAGTCAGTGCTACTGCCAGCAAAAATACTGGACCCAATCTAGAGAATGTTTTATGTATCAGAAGTACCGCTTTTAACTGGAAAACCATCTGAGAGGGATGCTTTAACTCAGTGTCCTGAACTGAGCAGGGGGTTTGACCCAATGACTTTCTAGCCCCTTCCAACTCTACTACTTTATGATTCTATAATTCCATCCTTATAAATGAATGAACAAATTTACTAAAATTAATATGATGAACAGACTAACAGTGCAGTCCTTTATTACAGGAATTTAGAATGCAGGGCTCCTCCACAAAGGGGTTCCCAATGTGGTACCAACAGGCACTCCAATTTTTTAATTTATCTTTTTACTTTAAGATACATGTATGAATCTATATGAAACAGATACAACCAACTAGCAATTATATATCAGCTTCAACAAAAGCAAACCAATTATCAAATAAATAACCCTTTGAAGTTGTCATCTATATGCCACCTTTCATATATGGAAAGAGTTCTAAGGTCCGCAGTACATTACAGGAGGTGTTTATCCTTCCAAACTTATACCACTCTTCTAGTTGTCAAGATGGCACAGAAAATACATTCTCCCTCTCATTTGTTAATTTCCATTAAGCAGATAAATAATTTAAGATTGTGTATATCAATGAATATTACAGACATCTCCACTTCAAAAATTATCTGTACAATAACCTTATTCTAAAATGAAGCAAATTCTGGACATCGCCATAATAGACAGTGGCTGTATTGCACAGCCAGAAATAAGAAAAATTAGACAATCTCTTAGAGGAGGAGACATTGTGTCCAATGCACATAAAACAAATATTTTTGCTGACTAAGATGCTACTATGATTCATAACGTGGCATGTGGATGCCAAGGTGGTTATCCACTGATTTGTGGTAGTGCTCACAGCAGTTTCTCACATTCCTAAATGTCTCCATGAGTCCAAGAAGGTTGTGGTGTCCTGCTTCACTAGTTCAGGATTACAGTTTAAGTTTTTTTTTAAACCCAGTAAGACCTCTAACAAAAATGCATTCCACTCTTCAGAAGATATAGCTATCTTTAATCTTCACCTCACTATTATTTACAAATGTTTGGAAGTTTTTCTCACCTGGGTCAGAGTATTCTACAGTTCCAACAGTAGCTCCTTAATATTGATGAACATAAAGTCCTCAAATGATTGTAGATCTCCCACACTGAACAAAATGTACATCTTAATGAAATAGTGGCCTATGCCATTTTATGATACTCAAGCCTTCTCATCAGAAATTAAAAATCCCTGAATAAAATATAATTCAACTTTCTAATGACTGAAGAACTTATTTTTTATGCCCAGATTGAGTGCCAGTACCCCAAATATATCGCAGTAACAACATTCATAAACTACTCCAGCTCAGCAGCCTTTCCGCCACCACCAATACATGTATGCTGGACTCCATTGTGGATACTGTCTCTTAGCGTGAGCATTCCATCACCATCTTGGTGGAATTTAATTTCCATATTCAGTTTCAAGAACCTAGAGGTCATTCTTCAAGGCTGTCCTATCAGCAAAAATGTGTCTCTCCAGAATTTAGCCCTGAACCTGTTTGCAGTGGCAACTCAAGGCTTAATCTTCAGACCTATGAAGTAAAGCACAAGAGAATTCACTTCATTAGCTAGAAGCATGCAGAAGATATTCCTGTATGCACATCAGTACCGTGATTACTAACAGAAAACTTCTACATGCAAAGATTTATAATTTTCACTAGACATAAATAAAAAAATATTCAAGCAACCATGAATGGTCATCTTAAAACTGTCAAATGGTACAAGCATGCAAAATGGAACCCCCTACTTCATTTTTATCTACTGTTTAACTTTAAATAATACTGCATGGGCTTAAATGCAAACATCTTCTGCATGCTTTCCCCCAATGATGAGAAACTCCATATGCTCAGAAACACTCTTCCACTTCCACTTCACAGGCTTTCAGGGCTAAATTCATGTTATATAAACATATTTCTAAGACACACTGGAGAAGACAATCATGTTAGGGAAAGTCAAAGGCAGAAAATGAAAGGGAAGATCAAATACGAGATGGCCTGAATCCACAGAGGAAGTCACAGCCTTGTACTTGGAAAAGCTGAATGGAGCTCTCACAGAGAGGACACTGAGGAGGGCTTTCATTCATAGGGTTGCCTTAAGTTGGAGATGAGCCGAACCACCGAGACTCCTGCCCTCAAATTAAGCTCTAAAAATGGTCTGTGTTCCTTCTGTGAAGCACCCTGCATTTGGGTTCATGCCAACTAAAAGCAAGCAGACAAATCTTTTGGAATTAAGACATGCAGTTGTTTTCAAATTTACCATATGAAGAGTTAATAAAATACCAGTGACCAGGCCACTCTCCAGCTTGAAAAGATCGCATTAAATACACAAGCATAGGAGATGCGACGTATGGTTTACATTAGTAGTGTTCAGCTTGGCGGCACTCCCTCTGGCTTTCTTTCTTTCCCCTCTGACCAAGAAAAAGAAACAAACTATCTGTATGTGTATTATGTAGCTCTCCCACTTGGTACCTTAACCTGATCCTGAGTGAAACAAGTCCATCATACCAGGCCCATTCCGAAATCATGTTAATTGGGCAACAGCAACCCTTAGACACAACTATCAATGGGTAAAGAAATACCATGCCTAAAATGCAAGGTTCAGATGCTGGACATGCCAGACATGCCTTTTACAAAGTGCAAAGCATTAATCATTATTTAAATTTGAAATGCAAGGCAAATGTATTTTACTGTAAGTTAAAATGAGCACAAACATTTATATTATATATAAAATCCTGTAAGCTTAGCTATGATCACTGATTTCATTAAAATAGAAGGTGGTGACTCTGCAGGGGTGAAAAAGGCACATTATTTGGGAGAAATTCTAGTTGAATACACTTCTTTTCTTTTCAAATTAAGGGAGCAATCTTATGGCCCTTGAAGAGCATCTGAGGGGTCTTATGGTATTTTGGATCCCCAACCCTAGGTTGGAGACAGTGCTCCAGACTTGGAACAGGCAAACAGAATTCTGCCCACCTTCCCCAGCATGGAAAGAACTACACTGGCTGCTCCCTGAGTTGGGAACTCAACCTTAGAGAAGGGAAGAAGGGGGCGCCTTTTAGTAAGCAGAAAGGGGAAGAAATTGGAGAGGCTGGGGTACAAGTTAGCCAGAGGCCTCTCCAGCTTCCTTTCACTCCACTACTCTGACAAGCCATAGTTAGATGAGCAAGAAATGCAGGACAGGAGGGTGAAGAATGTTTCTTTCCAACATTCCTCCTGCTCTGGCAAGACCTCCAAGTTCAGGGACTTAAGACTGTCCGGAGCACAAGTCCTAAAATACACCAAAACAGCTTCAGCTAATTTTATTTGACACAAAGGTACTATAATCATCTGAGAAGAGTATTTCCTGTCATCATTTCAGTAAAACAGTTCATTCAAACAATGTACTGGATTAATCTGATAAACCCAACCCAGAAATCAAAAGGTAATTAAACAAAATTAAGCAACCATTATTTAAAAAGCATTAATAATTGAAATGAGCAGCATGACTTTCTCATCACCTAAAGCTGGATTTATGATTCCCCTACTAGTTCCTCCCACCCACTCAAAAGATTTAATGGGCTTGTGTTTACTTCACAGTATTCTGAGAAAACAATGCCTGAAAAAATATATCAAAATTATGGCAGTAAATAAAACAAGACTTCTTAAGAACTTACACTATCAGAACTTCCAGTGAACTTTCCGCAAACAAAAAGAAATCTGAAAACCTCACAAAGACACAATACATAAGGAACAGGACAAACGTTGCTGAAACAAATGGGAGTGGTACAAAAGCTTAGCTGTGCTCTTGGGAAACAAACTGATTTCAATGGGCCTCTGGGCCAGTGCAGGAGATCGTCTTGGCATATTGTGCTCTTAATCTATCAACTGCCACAACAGGGACTCCAGTTGGTGGTGGTTTTCATCTTTATTTAGAAAGTTTATAAGGTTTTACTTAAACTCATACTTTAAAATTAGCTGCACCAGCAAATAGGGGCCTAGGATGCCGCACAAGAACCACTGTAAAGGGACAGATTCACAAATTAGGGTCAGGTTCTCAAGATACAACAAGCCCCAATCTCTGCTTTATTCAGTGCTCTGTCTCTGGGTCTTTAACGTAATGATGAACCAGGAACTCAGGCTTGTCAGAGAGGGACATGCCCTACTTGGAATCCAAAGTTAAGCCTTGGATTTTTTATCTGGTCCCACCTTCAGTGGGAGCAATCTGGTGATAATGTATCAGCACACTGATGAGTTCACAACAACCCAAAGTTTAAAAAGTAAAATAAATTCTGTGTAGGCCCAATTCTGAGCAAATTGGGCCTGCCAGAAACAACACTGGCACAAACATGGGGAGCTTGTTTGCCAAGATGGCTACGTCTTGAACTAGATGAACTAGAATATGCTTGTCTGAAGTTTTAAGATTTGATGCTACAAATCAAAATGTAGCAATCAGATCTCACCCATCTATTCTTCAGCCTAGTTATGTGGCTTATGCGTTCACAGAAATTAAGCCATGAATGAGGCGTGAAGTGTTGAAAGTGCTTTTCCAAACTAGTTGTTTATAGTTTGTAGTTGCCATCATGCTCATCAACATGCATCAGAAGATGGTGCGTATATATGTGTGTGCATGCGCATATACAAGTGTATGTATTTAAAAAGCAGGAGTTACTCTCTGGCAGCATGTGTTATGATTTGCTAGGCTTTAACAATGCTGTTGTATCCTCTTGGAAGCATAATGAAAGTTTTAAGCATGATGTTTAAGCCAGCTTTCTAATATTATTTCATTCTTATCAATAAAGTCTATTTCCCTTTCCAAGACTCCTCAAATTTCTCCTCAAAGATTATGAAAGCTTTATGAAACCTTTGGCTTTGTATTTAAATTATGAAATGCCTTGGATTCAAAGCTGTATACAATTTTATAGGTCAAAACACACTTCTTTGCCTTCTCCCACACTGCCAAACTTTAGACTGGACTGGTACCCCTTTTGTTATTTGTGTTGTTACGGTGCCACATGCACAAACTAATGTCTTACAGATTCCTCACTACAAGGCTGCAGATGAATCAGCTAAACTTTGGGACAGGGACTCTTGGGGGAAGCTACAGATCAGGAATAGAAACAGAACCATTCCATGTAGTTCCGTGGTGTCTTGTCATAACTACTGATGAGATGGTCAACCTTTCCCCAAACAGTAGTATTTTGGAGTGCAGGTCAGGGCAGAGTTGACTGAATGCTCTCCACCAGAAAAAAAAGAAGTCCCTGCAGGTAGAAAACTTGATGTTTTAGCTTATCTTTCTCCCTGGCATTGCTGCATTGGGATAGACACAGCAATGCATGAGCAAATTTATGCTTGCATAATAGCATCTTCCCTTCCTCCCCACCCCATTGTGCTCCCCCCACAATCTACCCTAGAGTATTCCCCCACCTTCCACAACAGATCTTCCATTCTATGGCAGACCAGCACTGCTCGATACAACCCATTATCATTTTTTCCAAATGGAGGATTGTTTTTTTCATGGATAGAGGATTCTATCGTGTGACCCTCCAACTGTAGTCTGAAGTCTTGCATCCGACACCACCTTATCTGGTCTCTGATATATCACTGAGGAATAGGCCTGCCTCATCCCTCACAACTTGCCCAACAACACTGAGAATATAAGTGCTTTGAATTAATTCATTAAGCATAGAAATAAGGCATCAGCAGTATATTAATTAACAGCTTAAATTAAGGGGGGCATGAAACTCATAGTTATATGACAAATATTAATAAAAATGCTAACCAAGAGTATTAAAACCATCAGCCCTACTTATTCTATCATAAAGGTACTATTACAAAAATTAGCTCTTCTCTGATTCCCAAGTTGTTTTTATCTTCCTACATTTTTCATTGTTAAAAGTTACTAAAACATAGACTAGTAGTACCACAGATGTTAGGCCACAACAGATGTATCAAAGGAAAACAACAACATTTGAAAGTAATGGTTCATTCTGAAAGGGAAGATAAGAGAATGCATCAGCTAAGTAGCAATAAAACTACTCTCCAATATCTATGCTTACTATAGCCACAGCAGCACTTTTCGCATAATTGTTTCTACATGGAATAGTCTTTCCAAAACAGCTGATAGGCTGGAGAGACCTTACTTGCATGTGCCTCACCTACAGATCCCTAAAAGCCATGGTTAGCTTTTTTTCTCCTTAGCCTGCACAATTTATCGAGTAATTAATCAATTTATCGAGAGCCAGTGTGGTGTAGTGGTTAAGAGCATGGGACTGGGACTCAGACGACCTGGGTTCTAGTCCCCGCTCGGCCATGGAGCCAACTGGGTGACTTTGGGCCAGTCACAGACTCTGAGCCCAACCTACCTCACAGGGTTGCTGTTGTGGGGATAAGGTGGAGGAGGAGAATGATGTAAGCTGCCTTGAGCCCTTTGTAGGAAAAAGGCAGGATATAAATAAAAATAAATAAATAAATAAATAAAAATAATTCTGTAGTAAATGCAGAATGGTACTTGTTGGGTTAACGTTTCTAATACTGGATTTTGAGTGCTTTTTAACTATTGTCCTGAAATGCCTATGAAGGAATTTTCCATGACTGTCATGTATAACAGCCATGGTTATCAATTCTACAGCCTATGTTTTGGTATTTTAACACACCAGGAATCAGGGAAATCGCACCCTGGAAGTACCAGTATGACGCTTTATGTCTCCTTTTGCTTTTTCGCTCTCAAGGTTGCCCTTCCCTTTATTTCGGATACACATCGAAATTAGATATTTACACCACTATTTGTTAATTAGGAGAAATAGCAGAGCAAGATAATGCGAGGAAATGTCTCCAAGAAACTGCTGGCATGGGCCACCAATTACAGGTCACCTATTTGTACAATGCTTAATAAATTCTGCTTTAAAAGACAGAGAGAAAAAGAGAGAGAGAACTGTTGAAACACAGTTTTCAATGAATCCTTGGTCAATTTGTAGCAAGGCTATACAGCAGTGTTTCATCGCCTATAAAGTAAGGACAGTGATAAGAGCCCAGTTCTCTAGTAAATAGTTTACTACAAAGTTTTTGAAATGACTGGAATAGTGGGCCAAAACATTCAAGCCCCATCATGTCTGGCAGGGAGGGAATGTTCCATGGGAACTTTATTCTTAAAACAGCAGCAGTAGATGTGTCACCCATTCACTCTCTGGTTTATTAAGTTGGATATGTGGCATTTTAACGATCTTAATGATCATTAAGGTAATCCCAAAGGCCAGTCAGAACTGTGTTATCACCACACTTCCATAGCACAAATCCTAGGTTCATGCTTTTCAATATGGATTTCCAGTACTGTTGAACAAATAGTATTAAATTGCCTCATTGGAGAACTGTTTGCCGCGTCAAACATTTTAACCAACACACACACACACACACACACACACACACACACACACAAGCTTCTCTCATTGCAGTTCCAATAATCAACCCCAGATGGCAATTTACATAGGCAACAGTGTAAAGGAATCTGTGCGCTGCTAGCATTCTCAACCTCAATCAGAATGTATGGGCGTTCGAGAATGTCACTGTTTATTTTAATTGCTCTGTCCCTCCTTTGTGCAAGTTCAAGCGGTCAAAGATGTCGAAGTCTATTAGCAGAATAGGTACGAGATGCCACTTTATTTGCTGGGAGGGTTCCTTGAATTTGGAAAGCAGCTGTTTTGCAATGTCCCCAATGCCCAGTGGGCACCAGCTGTCAATCTCAGTTAGCAAAGGGTCAGGGCAAAGAAAGGTCAAGGAGTGTCACAATCCACAGTATGTTATAAAAACTGCCTCCTCTGTTTCTCCATAGGACTGAGAATCTCACAGGTACCTCCATGGAGCAGACAAGGGTGGGAAAGCAAATGTAATCAGCAATTCTAACTTCTAACCTTTTATGTCTGCATATGTATAATGCAAAGATGCATAGCCATCTAACTGCAATAATATTCTGCATAAGTTAAGGTTAAGCATAAGCGACAGGCAAGCATAAATTGAAAGCATAATAGTAAAATAAACTGTTGGTTATGTGAAGGCTTTGATAAATGTGCTAACATGAAAGGAACCTGAGGTGATAATGAAGAAGTGATGCCAATATCATAGTTTAGGGCTAGATTTTGCTGGCTTTATTACATCTAGCTATCTTTTTTTAAAGAAAAATATCTAATGCTTGAGTGTTCCTTGCAGTATGTTATCTTACTGTGATGGTATGTTACCTGGAACTGCTAGAACAAAAACCAATTCATGCATCAAATCCATTGATGTCATAAACAGAGTTTTAAAAGCCCACACTTTTGTGGGCTTTTAAATTAGCATTTTCTAGATCTGCTCACACACTGTAAATCCCTTTAATTTGTTTAATCTAAGTCTTAGAGGACTCAATTTGGTAAGGTGCCACCTAGCTCTGAGTGGTAGTCTTTCCTCCCCTCAACTGCCACCAAACAGATTTCTAAGGAAGCATTTTGGCCTGAGGGATGGGAAAAGTTTAAATTCAAAAGCAGAGAAACTGCAGAGGAGAAGAAAGAGAAGAGGAACAGGCTAGCCCAGGAATGCCACAGAATCAGTACAAACCTGAATACATTTGGTTCCAAATAAGTACATTCCATTCATCTGAAATCAAACATCAACACCATGCTCTTTTCATCCTCTTTCCCAATCCCGTTCATTATGCTTGGTATCTTTCTGGACTGTGAATCAGAATGCAAAGACTGCCTAATTATGGATTCTTGTAAGCTGCTCCACTAGCCAACTGACCAACTGGCAAGATAAAAATGCTTCAAATAAAATAAATAAATAATCCAGGCTTTCAACTCTTACATTTATAAAATCCTATTATTTTGCATAAGAGTGAAACGTTTTCCTCATTTTGTTGTTTCTGTGACAAATCTTACAAGGTCATCTGAAAAAACTACATCTCAGAGATGAGTAATTTACAGTAAAGTGCAACATTTTTAATACTGTCAGGAAATCCTGTCCACAAGAATGAATGTTTGAATCCACAGGGAGACCTCTAAGTTATGAACCTCAGCAGTTTTATTGATGAGAACACCCAGGAAAGCCCTCTGCAGAACAAACCTTCATGAACAACACTGTCAGGTAGAGGTACGCCCACCAACTACACAGTTCCAGAACATATACAGAGTGTTTTATAGGTTTTGAGTCATGTACACAGAAGCAGGGTTGATGATGAGAGAAGAATGGTACATTTCGAAAGATAATGTATCCATGAACAGAACACTGTGACTGCAGAGGGGCTATGAGATAATGTTACAGTAAATATCAGTGATTAACAGAGTATTGATATGGCAAAGAAAAAGGCACATGAATCATAACACAGTTTGGGTGTGGGTACTGACATTCCAGAACAGGTGATTTTATAAGAACAGGGCTGTTTGCTGCAGCCCAACAGGTAACAGGATACAAAGCCTCAATGCAGCAAAATGGAAAGCTAGGAGACAATACAATTAACTTTGCAACAATGCAGCAGTTGTCTCAGGTGAGCGGAGACTCTCAGTCACTTAAAGGGGAAGATGAATAATAAAGTTTCAGGGAAAAAGAAAATTCTGGTTCTTCTTGGGCAAGAGGAACAGGGATACTGCAGGTCTGATTTTATATCACAAAGGCACATATAAGCAACCTTTCTTTATAAAGATGTATTTGCATTTCCCAACAATACTATCAAACGGTCAGTTGCTGAAAAACCCATTCCTCACTTATTTATTGTTTCCTTCCAATATTTCCTCCCTTCAATCAATTCTCCAGTAAAAAGAAGAAACCCATCCTGCTGATTTTGTAGTAATTAAAATGCAAGCTATGACTTAAATTCATTGAAAGTGCAACATACTTTTAAGTGAATAAGAGGGCTGCTTCATTTTTCATAAATTTTCAAATCATCTATAATATTTAGGATTACAAGAAGAAAACTAGTCCTCAGAACAACTTGAGTAAAATGTCTAAGGGTACAAACCTATGTCCATTCAAATGGAGTAATTCCCATTGAACACTTACTTCTGAATAAACATGCGTACAATTTAGCTGTGAAGACAGAAAATTATTTATTTTTTTTATTTATTGAGAAGGCTTCTATGCCACCCCATTCGTCGAAGCCTCGGGGCGGCTCACAAACTTCAAACAGATATAATTATACCTGAATAAATAGGAACTCATATGTATTACTGTATTTTATTAATTGCAGCCAGAGTGGGTCATCAATTTATTTATGCTGTTAGCCATCCAGAGACGTGAGAAATTGGACGGCATACAAATTTTATAAATAAATAAATTAGCAATCAAACCCTGGTACATTATATAGTCAGGTATATTTAGGAGTAGTATGGGGGCAAAGAAACAACTTTTCACTGGCTCCAGTTCAATATTTTCTTTGCTGCCCAGTAGTCTTTTAGAGTTGTTCAGTGCATATTGCATTCTGGCCACAAGGACATCCTAGCCCTGTCTGAAGAGTGCTGCAATATCAGACCAGGCATTTCCAGGAAAAAAGAATCTCTTGCATCTGCCAGGATTTCGATTTTCATGTAGGGCAGTTGAATCAGGTAAGGTACTCAGCCCACAGCCTGGTAAAGCTTTTTTGGATGAGTTACCATTGATGCAACTCAAGGATGTTGACAAGATGCTTGGATGGCTTTGTGCAACAACATCTATATTGGATCCATGCACCTCTTGGCTGATAAAAACCAGCAGAGGAAGGGAGCTGGGAGCTGGGAGCTGATCAATGCCTTTTTGCGAAAGGGAGTCGTCTCATGCTGCTTGAAACAGTTCAGGCCACTCCTGAAGAAACTCTCTCTGGACCCAAATACCTTAACAACTTATGCTTATAGTGAATGTTCCTTTCCTAAGCACGGTCCATGAATGGAAGAATGAGCTCTAAGAGCTCCAGGGTAAGACTGAATATCTGCATCCATTTCAGTCAAGGTCTAGGCCAGTTTTGGCACAGAAACAGCTTTGGTTGCCCTGTGTGATGACCTATGTTGAGTGAAAGAGAGAGAAGTGTGACCCTGTTGCTATGTCCGAACCTCTTTGTGGCTTTCAATACCATTAAGCACAGTATCCTACTACAAGAGCTGTCTCAGCTGGGAGCAGGGGAGATATACTGCAGTGGTTTTGCTCCTACTTGGATAGCCAGCTCCAGAAAGTGGTACTCAAAGAATCTAATCTCCAAATTAGATTACTGCAACTTATATAACTGCACTCTGCATGGGGGTGTCTCTGAAGATTGTTCAGAAGCTGCCAAATGCAACAGCAGGATTAATAAGCAGGACAAAAAGATTTGAAGTTATATCACCTATTCTGCTTGCACTGGCTTCCCAGTCTGCTTCCCAGCCTGATTCCAGGTGCTGGTCTTAACCTAAAAAGTCTTACATGGCTTTTACATGGCTTGAAGCACCTCTCCCAGTTAAAATCTACCCAGATACCCAACTCAGCATCTAAGGCCTGCCTACAAGAGAGAAGATTGGCTGCTAGCAACAGAGAAGAGAACCTTGGCAGTCACCCCATTATGGAACAATATTGGAACACCAACACTAACTCAGATAGTTTTATAGTTTTGGATTAAAAGTATCCTCTCTGCAGAGGTAGTTAATGGCATATAATAGCATTTGGGGGTTTAGATCTGCAGTGATCTAGTTTACTGAATATACTGAATGTGTTTAATTCTTCAAATGGTTTTTACTGCTTTGTTTGTTTTTAATTGTGGCTAACTGCCCAAAACACATCAGCTATTGGGTAGTATGTAGATGATGATGATGATGATGATGATGATGATGATGATGATGATGGGCGGCTATTACTCTACTACTCTCCATGCATTTTAGAAACATGATATACTACTAGAAATATATGCAAAACTAATTACAATGGTTTGTTTCAGCTTTTGTTCATAAGCTGATGTCATATAATGTTTTCTAGCAAGAGCTCACTATTTTCTTTCCCGGTGCCACTCAGGCATTTATATACTTTTCTTACAGTCAGGGGCTTCCATTTTCTTAGGCAGGGTGAACAAAGCCACATGTATTATTTAAGCTGAATTTGTTCCCTTCTCATTGTTTTCTACTGCTAACATCAGGCAAGATTTTCTCTCTATTTGGATGGCTTGTCTAGCCAAAATTTCCATGTCCTTGTTTCTGGGACCTTTCCCCTCCTCTTATAATGTCAGCCTCAGGCATGCATTTCCCTTGCAAATTACATTCTTTGTGAATCTGCTTAATAATACCATGTTAAGAACTGCACATGGTTTCTTATGTTCCCAACAAGGAAGCAAGGAGCTTGGTTAGGCAAGTTAGGACAAACCAAAAAAGAAGGAAAAACAAAACTAGTCTTAGGTTCTGTATGGTTCTTTCACCCTCTTTTACTGAAATGTTAAAAACGACATACTCACTTTGAGAGCAGGAATCTCCACACTGTCCCCAATGTTAACGGAGCCTGAAAGAATCGTTCCTGTCATCACAGTGCCTTGCCCCTTAATGGAGAAGCAGTGATCAACTGCCATAAGGAAAGATCCTGAAGGGTCTCTTGTTGGGAGGTAAGCCTCTGACTTTAGAACCTAAGAGCAAAACAAAATATGCCCAACAACTTGGTGAAATGCCATATCAAGCATAAAGAAGTGAAGGTAGACAGATGATTTCGCCACTAGATACAGTTTACCTGATTCCCGGACTCTTGCAGCAAGGTTGGAGCAGGACAATGTCAAATAAACTGTGCATGCTATCCAGGAGGTACACACCTAACAGCAGCAACACAATTTGATTTTCTGCCTTAAAGATTTGGTGCAGCACAATCTGCTTGGCCAGCAAAACAATGCAACAGGCAGAAAGCCAGCAAAAAGTAATGCAAAACCTGCAGCACTGCAGTGGGGAATAACTGCTTGCATCCTCTGGGAGAAGGAAGGACACAAATGCATCCACCTGTTCTCAGAAAGCTCAAAAATGTAGAATTTTGCCTTTGACAATCATGACTAATGCAGAATTTTGCCATCTTTACCTTTGAGAATTGTGACCGATGCTAAAATTATGTTGTCCTTCGCTCTAGATCTGTTTTCCTCTCTGTGTGTGCATCACTCTCCCCCACCCCTTGTCCTTCTATGCCTTTGCTACTATCCCAAAAACAAAAGGTTTACCAAGCTCAGTTCAGCATAATCTCTCCAAAATGCAGCAATGGCCAAAAGTTTGTTAAAATAAATCTTAAAAATGTATGTGTGCATGTGTGTGCATATATGTATAAACATGAGAGAATCCTAAAAGTTGGTTGAAATTGGTTGTGCATAAGAGGGTCTCAGAGGAAATCAGTCTGAAATGTGTTGAGTTCAATGAAATACTCTCCCATGTTTCCTTTCCTACCTGAAAGACCTCAGGTGTCATTCATGAATCACAGGAACTGATGCTTAACGAGCCATCCAAAGAGTCATCTGGCTAACGGCCAGGATATAAATTTAATAAATAAAATAAAAATAAATATACCTAATCACCAAGGATGTGAGCCTATAATCAAGCGATTCACTATTTCTTGGCTTCATTTCACCATCCTTGAAATGGGAAAAATAGATGTCCCACATGTATACATCTGTGAGTGGGCAAACTAGGCAACCAGTGCAACCCTTTATATATTTATTTGGGATTATGTACCACCAAATAAGGGACTGCAGGTGGCGCAGTGGTTTAAACCGCTGTGCTGCTGGGCTGGTTGATCGAAAGGTCACAGGTTCGAACCTGCACAACGGGGTGAGTTCCCGTTGCTCCGTCCCAGCTCCTGCCAACCTTGCAGTTCGAAAGCATGCAAATGCAAGTAGATAAAAAGGTACCACTTTAGTGGGCAGGTAACAGAGTTCTGTGCACTTCGGTGTTTAGTCATGCTGGCCACGTGACCACAGAGACTGTCTGCAGACAAACGCTGGCTCCCTCGGCCAGGAAATGGAGATGAGCACCACCCCCTAGAGTCAGGCATGACTGGACTTAATGTCAAGGGGAAACCTTTACCTTACCACCAAATAAAATATGATTTATTTCTGGGTAGACATGTCCAGGAGGTCATAAGGTCTTCCTTGAGAGAAGGAGTGATGCCAGTCTTTTTAAAAGAGATGGTAATTAGGCCACTTCTAAAATAAACTCTAACCTGGGCTCAGATGATAATAACCAGTCCAGTAGCCATTATCTCTTCCTGGGTAAAATGCTTGAGCAGTTCAGTTCCAGGCATTCCTGAATGATTAAATTCAATTAGGCTTCTGGCCTGGTCTGGGGACAGAAACTGACTTGTTCAACCTACTGAATGACCTTTGCCAGGAAAGGGATGGGGGAGAGTGACCCTGTTGATTTTCTTGGACCTCTCATTGACTAGTGATACCATTGAACATGATATCCTTCTGGACAGACTGTCTGGGTTGGGAGTTGGAGGCACTGCACTGCAATGGTTCTGCTCCTACTTGGATGGCCAATTCCAAAAGGTGGTACAGGGGGATTACTGCTCTGTGTCTTGACAGCTCTGCTATGGGGGTTCCTCTGCCCCCATGCTATTCAACACTGTCATGCAACTACAGGGGGAGATTTTCTGGAGGTGTGGGCATAATGACATATTGTCATTAATATGCAAATGACACCTCACTCTAACTCTTTTTCATCTAATCCAGGTGAGGCACTAGCCATTCTGAATCTGTCACTAGAGGTATAGATGGACCTCATGCAATGGAGCACTTTTTATCAGTTTAATACTGAAACACCAACTGCATCCTTATCTGGACAGAGATAGCTTAGATGCAGTTTGACAACATCTCTGTTGGATTAATGCAATGCAGTATACCCAAGGCTGCCTTTGAAAATAATCCAGAAACTTCAACTGTTCCAAAAGAGGGCAAGAAGATTACTGTTAAGGACCAACATGAACATACTAAACCAGTCCTTGACCATCTGCACTGGATGAGTTTGTGTCTGGGCCCAATGACAGGACAACAAGTGCTGCCATTAATATTCAAAGCCCTAAATAGCTTGGGACAGCTTACCTGAAGGATCACCTTCTCCCATATATACCTGCTTGCACCCTAAGACCATCTACAGCAGTCCTTCTGTGGAAGCCCCTGTCAAGGAAAGTCGGGGGGTGACTACTAGGTAGAGGGTCTTTTTTATTGCCACACCCCAACTCTAGAATTAACTTCCCAGAGAGGCTTACCTGGCACCTACATTGCACTGCTTCTTGTTTGGCCAGAGGGACACAAAGTTGTGGTGTCATTCACTGGTGCACCGTATTACTTCACATTTTAATTTATCCATTTCATTTCTATACCACCCCATAATGGAAGCTCTCCAGCCAGTTTACAACAGCATATATCCTCTCCCAAGAAATAGTTTTACACCCATAAAACACTATTGTTCATGCATGAAGATTTCTATCATGTCAATAGATTTCAACCATCAGTTTATATTTTTAAGTAACAAGTTTTCCAAGGCACGTACCTCAATTAATTCAGAAATTCCTATTGGAATCACAGTTTCTGGGGCTTCTGGTCCACCAGGCTTTGCTGCAACAGAAACTATAGGACATCCATGGAACCTGACAAAAAAAGGATTCCTTCTATGAGACCAGTTGCTTGGTTTTTTGTTGTTTTTGTTGTTCTTAAAAAAAAAAAATAGAAGTCGTCTTCCCAAAATGGCTCAGACAAGGAAATAAACTCCATTACAAACTCCAATTCCACCTACTTCACCATCAGGAACAACTGTACAAACAAATATATCAATCATTCCCTCAAAGTAGTTAATATTGTTGTTTTGTTTTCTTTTGTTTAATAAGACGAAATGCATTGTAAGAGGTTCTCAGCCATTCCAAACCTTCCTCCTCGAAAACTGTGTCCCCAGATGAAAGCATTTTATATTTCCTAGGGATGTTTAGTATGTCATGATGCTGCCCCAAAGTATCTTGAGAAAAAACCTCATGTGACATAACTTCATCCTACCCCATTGACTCTCATTGAGAACTCCAAATACACTGCTTCCCTTGCTCACACCTGTACAACCAACCTCTCAAGGTTGTGTGCCTGTTTCTGATTTCCTATGATGCCAACAACAGGAATTTAATCACTTTACAGAAAACTTCACTCGGCAATGATGTCAGGATATGCTGAATGATGGACACTTTCATATATGAAAGAATATCCATAATGATAAGAGAAGACTTGTTTTAACCATGGTTTGTTGAACAAGCCAAGCCAGAATAAGACTTGCAGATAAACAATTATGTTTGCCCAGTTCCCAGAATCTTCCCTTAGTCTCTTCTGGCAGTACTGACTTGTATCCAAAGCATCCAAACAAACTGATATCCAAACAAGTGGCATGGATTCACCAACTTTCTTCCTATCAGCCATCTGCACAAGCACGGTGTGGAAATTTCTTCTGAGGTTTTTTTTTTTTTTTAAGTTTTTATATGCCGTCCCCTTGCTACATAGTCTCGGGACAGCTCACAAAAGATTTCTGAGGCAGCTGTTGCCATAAGCCAAACAAGCTTACCTTGATCCCACCTCCTTCCTGGAAACAAGCCATGGAGACCGGACTTGCTGAACAGACATACTGAAGAGTCACACTGAACAGACCAAAGGCCTATCTAGTCCATGGTTCTGCTCACACAGTAGCCAGCCAGATGACCATGAGAAACCCGCAAGCGGGATAACGCACTTCCTCACTTATGCTCCCCAGCAATTGGAAGAGGTAGGCATACTGCCTCTGATACTGGTTATTATATATAGCCATCATAACCAATAACTATTGCTAGCCTTATCCTCCAAGAAATTGACTAATCCCCTTTAAAAGCTATCTTAGCTGGTGGTCATTACTACATGTCGTCATAGCAAATTCCATTGTTCAACTACGCACTGTGTGAATAAATACTTCTTTTTATCTGTCCTGAATTTCCTACAATTCAGATTCATAGGATCACCCAGGGTTATTATGGGAGAGGGGGAAAATATATCTCTATCTACTTTCTCTCACACCATGCATAATTCTGTACACTACCACCATGTGCCCTCTCACTCACCTTTTCACTAAGCTGAGCAGTCCCAGATGTTGTAACCTTTCATCACAGAGGTGTTGCCCCAGCCCCTTACTCATTCTGATTTCCCTTTTCTACACTTTTTCTAACTCTACAATATCCTTTTTGAGGTGACCAGAAATATATAATGTATTCCAAGTGTGGTCAAACTATAGATTTGTATAAGAGCAGTTTGATATTAGCATTTTTATCTTCAGTACCTTTTCTGATGATGAAAACATGGAATTTACCTTTTTCACAGCAACCACATCTTGGGTTAACATAGTTTGGGCTACCTACCACAACCAAATATCACTTTCCTGGTCAGTTGCTACCAGCTTGGATCCTATTATGTTGGAAATTTCTGTCCCAGTATGTATAACTTTATATTTATTTAAACAGAATAGTATTTGCTATTTTCATACTTATTCTCCCAGCTTGGGAATATCTTTTTAGAGTCTTCATTCCTGTTCTTGTGTTAGCAACCTTAAATAATTTGATGTCATCAGCAAATCTGGCCTCCTCACTCCTAATCCCAAATCATATATTTTTAAAGAGGCTTAAAAACACCACTCCCAGTGCATAACCCTAAAAAGCACATGTTCCAAACAACATCTACCAAATCACCCCTGTCCACATGTTTACTGACACTCTCAAAGAACTCTAAAATATCAGTGAGACAGAACAAACCTTTGCTGAATCCACACTAACGTTTTTCAGTAAGACTTTTCCTTCCATATGCTTACCATTTTATTTTAATAGCACTTTCCACCAATTTACCTGGAGGTTAACCATTTCCTACCACCAGAGATGGTAACTGAAAAGTATAAAAGAAAACAGTACCTTGCCTTTCATTTTAACACAATGTATTTCTCTACCCACCAGAGGTGACTTAGTAGTAGAGATGCTTTGGACAGATATGATTATTTAGAGTTATTATCACTATTATCATTATCATGATCACCGCCCTCTCCCAGACATAGTATAAACAAATCAGGGTACCAAAGGGATAGGTCTGTTTGCTCCACATTCAGTTATGTGTCTTCAGGCTTTACCCACAAATAGAGTTAAGAAAGTGTTTAACAGGTGGCCAGGCCTTTGTTCCCTTTAAGAATTTATTAGTATCTATATGTAACAGGGTATCCTGCTTTGACTGAAGTTATATTTTAAACATACAATTCTTGGTAATATTTTTAATGTTAAGAAATTTATAGGGACCAAATTTAGATACAGGAATGCAAAGTCAGAGTATGCATTCAACCAGCACCTCTAGCGTTAGCCAGGTGTTACAGATTTTTAAAACTGAAATCATGATTCAGTTAAGTCACATACTCTGGAAAGCATAAAAGACAGTACCTTTAATCCTTGGACTAATTTCACGCAGCCCTCTATTTAATTTCATGCAGTCAGGGGAAGCCCAGAGGGAGAGAAAGGAGGCCAGGAGAGGGCGGTGGAAAAGAAGGAAAAAACTGGGAGCATAGGAGCAACAGAAGGGCAAAAAATGTACAAACTATCAGTTCAGACATTTATCATGACCTGTCCCTCCCAGGAACATATTAGGGAAGAGGGGGAAGTGTGAATAAGAGAGAAAATAGAAAAGGTGTCAAGAGAGACAAAGAGAAAAGGCAGAGAAAAGAAAAAGAGAAGAAAAAGCAGCAAGGTTTTACATTAGTGCTTGACCACCTTGCTGGCCTTTAGGAAGAAAGAGTGTATAAAAACTTTAATATAAATATCAAGCAAGAAAGAGAACAAAGGTGACAGCACCAATACCTACTTTTAGGACCAACCCACCTACAGCTAGCATCTTCCTGAGGGAATGGGGCCCTTGTCAGGACCAAAAAAGTCTACACCTCTGAATTAAACCTTGAACTGCCTACACTTTTGGCTCTACTTATTCTGTCAGATTTAATCAAATCATTTGTACAGCAGAAGCATGGGCAGGGTTGAAAGAAATCCAAATGAGGTATGCCTTTCAGGCCTCCACAAACACTGACCACCCAATTTTTTGTGTTTTGGTAGATGGTGGAGGCCCTCACGTAGTCCATGCCTGCTGTTGCCACACTTTCCCCTCACTTTTCGGTAGAGGTATGCTCTATTCTCACTGGCTGGGCTTGGTTAAATGGAGAGGGCAGGCATGAGAATTTTGTTTCATTTCACAAATCACCTGAACTTGCTCAGTTCAAAAAGAGTATTTAAAAAAAACTTTCACCTCAAATTACTCATTTTCACATTTTAGTTAATATAGGAAATGTGCCGATCCCTGAAAAATGCATACAAAAATGTGCAATTTTCTCATTCTACCAAACCACAAAATGGATCACAAATGAAAATGGGAGCAAACCAATCCACACTTTGAAGTCTGAAGAATTTCAACAAGCTTAAAGTTCCAAGGTCCTTCCATCCCTGAAACATACTCCAAAAGGCATTGTGCTGACCTCAAGGCTGCACCTATATGCTGTTTACTTGAGATAATTTCTCCCACTTTAGTGGGACTTGTAAATGAGTTGAGCCAATCAGATGCCACCTTTTGGGGAACAGAACCAATGAGAATCCTCCACAGCCAACTGAGAGCAGGACTTCAGGGCCTCAAACAGATCACATCACATGGTCCCTGGCCATTTCACTAGAAATGCCAGGGAATGAATCTAGGACATTCTACCTACAAAGCATGTGCGCTGCCATTGAACAATAGTTCCTTTCTGTCAAGACTCTTTTGGCGCTCTTCACAAAACAAGAACTGAGAAATTGACATTTAAAGAAATATAAAAACTAACAAAAAGTCTTCAGCATGCCAACATCAAGCCAGATAGTTTCTGCACTTTCATAATGATAGGAATGTGCCTAATAAACATGAGGTGAAATCCAGTTTTGTCCCCCTGCCAAAAGAATGCCACAGTTCATGTGAAAGGATTCCCACCTCTCCTGCAGTTCCATGCGCTTTTCCACAGATCTGATCATGAGGATTGGGAAATCTATTGGAGCACTTCTGCTAGATGTGGCATGCAGGAGAGAGAAGAGTAAGAGAAAATCCCGTTGGAATGGTATGAGTGGTGCCATTTTTGAAAACAAGGGTTTTCATTCTTTAAAAAAATATTATATTAGTAATTATATTTATATATTACCTGTTAACAAAAGTGTTGATAATTATCTTCAGTGGGTTCATGGGTTCATTTAAAACACAAAATACAGAATTAATAATTACCCCGAGCATAACTTAGAAAAAGAAGAGAAAAAAGTTCCATATACAGTAAATATTTAGACAAAACAAGCATTCAACTTTAGCCACATAACAAATACTGGCAAAAAAATGTCTGAGTCAAAGGCATGTCCTTTGCCTTTTTGTTTTCAGGCCTAAAAGTCTTAGATTGTCATCTCAAGGGGGCAAACTCGGGGGAAGGAAACTTTTTGACAAAGCAAGAATGTTCATGGGAAGTTTGATTCTCAAAGCTTTTCCAATGCAGACCCCACTGGGATCATAACCCAAGTGTGCTGCCCTTCCATTGAAGTTATCGAACACTAATCCTATATGCAAGGTATTTTCTCTATTTATGTACCATAAGCCTAAGGTTCCCAGGGACAAAGGATGATAAAAATGTGTACTGAGAATTCTAGTGATTAACCATAAAGCTTTTGGAAATTCAATTATTTTTATCCAAATACATTTGGGCAATCCGTACTAATACATATAAATTAATGTCGAATTAGATACCTTGTTTCTTTCAGAGGCAAATGCTGAAAACATTGCATGTTAGTTTTAAAAATGTATTTACATATAGCAGGCCTTGGGTACAAACAAGCTTCTGTACAACTGCTAAGCTAGCATTCAAATGCCAGCTTCTTAGAGCTCTGTTATTGTTCAAGTATCATTTTAAAAACACTTTAAGACATTGTTAAAATACTAAGAAATGATATAGGTTAACAAGACTACTATCTGCCTGCTTATAAAACTTTTCGATCCACAATATAATCACATATCAGAGGTTAAGAAAAATACTACAAGGAGTCTCCAAGTTACAAATGTCTAAATTGCAAACAAACTGTACTTACAAATGAACTGCCATAAAGCCTGTTTATTTTTCAAAAATTACTGTAGCAAATTATCATCACCATAGAGAAAGAGGAAGGAGAGAGAGGGAAACCCACCAAAGAATCACCAGAAAGAGAGAGAGAGAGAGGAAGCAAAAAAGGAGTGGGAGAAGGCCTCCAAAGTTTGCCTTCCCGCTTCACCCATCCAGAGGGAAATCTCTCTGGCATTTTCTTTCTGCAAAGAGGGTGGTGAGGGTGGGGTGGGGTGGAGTTGGAGATATTTACACAGATCCTGCATCCCAACTCCCATGAATGTGGAGGACTGACATTACATGATCTGACTTACATACACATTTGACTTAAAGACAAATTCCCATTTACTCAGGAATGGAACTTGTTAGTAACCCAAGAACCGCCTGTATAGATAAAGCCTCTGGGCTAGTAGGAAGAAGGGATAAAGCAGAAAAGGTACTACAGACTGTTACTACATGACTCATTTTACCCTTGTGCCTCAGAGGTGATCTATTTCCTCCTAACATTTTCGGTATTTCCATCCTGCTTCCTCGGAGCTATCAGAGTTCCTATAAATAGAGATGAAATCTTAGGTACAACGAATATTAAAAACAAAACAGTGTTAATCAGGAGGGTCAGGATCATTGAAAGGCACTAAGAGGGTCAGTGTTATGGGCACAAGACATGGACTCCTACACTCCCCTTCCCTCTTTCCTATTTCACATACAAAACTGAAAACTCCCACTTCCTATTTTCAACTTACAAGAGTTTAAGTGTAAACGCAGGAAATTCCTTAGTTTAAATTCTAGTTAATTCAAACAAGCCAGAATCAAGCCATGGGTTGTTCACTAACAAATGTATACTGAAAAGACTTTTTCCAAGTTCAGTCATAACAGGGAACTCTGCTTCACTCATCATAGAAAGTGGATAATTCTGATCTGTTCTGTGATACACCAGACAAATACAGGAGAAAAAGAAGAATACCAGCCCAAAGCTAGCTGCCACTCAAGCACATAAAGCTAAACAATAATTTGGTGCTGTATCTGAACTAATCCACAGTCTGATCAGAGATAACCTAACTTTGAACACTACAGCTACTGTGCAGTCAATAGTTATCTAAAATGAATACCAGCAGGGAATTTCAGCAAATGCAGCTTTTCACTCTGAATTCTACTGGGGCTTGTAAACATCCACATGGCAAAAATTTCGTCATCCATATGACTATTATAAGCTCTAATGTCATATGGCTGGACATCACTTGACTTTATCAGGGTGCAGCGCCAGAAGTCCCTGCCTCAGTGCAAGACGGCTGAGTAAATGTCATCTCTTCCTTTTGGCCACAGCTGCAAAGGCACTGAGGGTTGCCCAAGGATAAAATCCACATTCAGCAGACCCTGCGACCTACCTGCTGTTTCACTGTTACTGTGGTTTGCATCACTAATATTTTAGTAAATTTTCAGTTCCACTCACTGGAAGTCCTGAAGTGCCTTTCTGTATTCATCTGCAACCCCCATGCATTCATTAGAGCCTACAGGCATTCAAAAAGAATGAGAAAGGAGCCCTTTGTGAGGAAATGTATGCTGCTCACTCAGAGAGTGAAAACTGGCAACTGTAAGAGCCACAGAACTGTAGAGCAAAGGGGCAACTGCTAAACTTCCTGCATCCTCTAATCCAGGCTTCAGACCTGACAAGCTGAACAACAACCTATTAGAGGTGTGTCTATGAGAAGGAGTAAGTTTAGTCCAACTGGATTGTGCAGACGAGCCAATGCATGTGCATGAAGTGAATGCACATATCTACAAACCATGCATTCTGACCTGGAAAACAAGCCTCACATAACGTTAATCAGGCAATTTGTTATACCTTAGAAAGCTATAGGGAGAATTGCTAAAGTATCTTGACATGCTGCACAAGACTTTTAAGATAGTATCCAACTTAAAACCAATCGCAGAAAAAGTCAGGTTTACCCATAACGGTTATTCTTTGAGTGGTTGTATGTGATTTAGGAGCGGCTTGTTGATCTAGGGGTATGATTCTCGCTTTGGGTGCGAGAAGTCCTGGGTTCAAATCCCGGACGAGCCCCTTTTTTCGGCTTCCACGGGAGGTCGCTGAGGCCCAATCGGTGAAAGTGTTCAAAGATAGGCTGGACATGCACATGGTGGGCATGTTGTGAGCGGAGCCAGCTGGAGCCGGGTGTCAGACTAGATGGCCCGGGAGACCCCTTCTGACTCGCGCTGTTTCTATGTTTCTATGTGCATTCACAGAAATAGGCTCTGTGCTGCGTGGAACATTCTGTTGGGAAGATTCTACAGCTCCACATTCGTTTGGGCAAGAGCCCCTACTCTTCCTGTTTTCTGTACTTATAGGTCCCAAAACTGAGATAGGAGTGTTGTGCCACCCCAGTCTGCCTGCTATGCCCCATGCAGAGGGTAGCCAGTTGTCTTCAGTTCAATACCAAGTTGGGTGAATGCACAGAAAACTACTACTCCTCTTCTTCCCTTCTCCTCCTCCTCCTTCTTTGTGATTTCTGTGCATCACACATATGGGCAACTAGCAAGGTTAGCCTGGAGAGGGTGGCAGGATAATGTCATTCCTGAAGGACCGTAGAAAGGACTGCTCTGCTGAAGCAGCAGTCTGTCCTTGCACAGATGCCTCGCCTATAATGTCTGATGAGTGTTGAGGGTAGCTACTATGCAAAGGTCCTGCAAGGTATTCCCACAAGGAGGGCTGCGGATGTCACCATTACTCATGTGAAGAGAACACTTCAAAGGGCTGAGAGTTGTAGATCAGTCAGCTCACGGGGCAGGGAGATGGTGTTCATGACCCAAGCTGCTAGTGTCTGAGCAGACACAGGAGGGTTTTGGCTCCTTTTGGAGGAGTTTGTGTAGAAATCACAGGATGTGCTCAATCATGGTGTCCCATGGGTTGAGGGTCTCCTGTCATGCAAGGGTGACAAATGCCTGCTATTTAAGACTCTCATTGATGGTTTCAGGGCAGCATCAAGTATGGTTCTGGCGTCCTGTGGAAGAGTATCAGTTATGGGTTTTATGGTGTAATGCTGTGAGATGTAGAGTGTTGCTGTCAGTGTTGCTTGGTCCTGTGATATCAGGTCCAGGCTGTGAGGGAAACAGAGAAATGTCCTATGGCAGACCTGTAGAAGCTGAGCTAACCCCAGCTGTCTCAACCAGGGAGGCAGGGTGTGATGAAAATGAAATCTGTCTTGCCCCTTGTGATCAGGGGAAGCAAGGGAGAGGTAGAACAGTGCCCCCAATCAGTAGAGGAGGAATACTTCTCCCAGGGAGCTGGCTCCTTGTCCCATCAGGGAGCAAAAGTTCAGGGAGATCAAGTTGCGGGTTGTGACAAACATACTGACCGTTGGCTTGCCCCATGTGTTGAAGAGGGCCTGGTGCTCAGTTGCAACTCAAGTATATCAGGGCTCATGCGGCTGATAGTGTCCGCCAGTGTGTTGCTTATGCCTGCCACATGGGGTTTAGGGCCCTGCTGATGCACCATTCTGCCCTGTTTGTTAAGACAGAATATCATGGTGGTGTTGTCCGTGGTTATCTGGGCTTCACATCTGTGTAGGGATGTCTGGAAGGTAATCAGGGCTTTGTAAATGGCTAGCCTCTCAAGGAAGTTGACATGTCTGCTGGCCTCTTGTGGATTCCCAGTCCCCTGGCTTCTCAGGTCACCTCAGTGTGCTCACTATCCTGATAGCACTACACCCATGGTGATGATGACTGATGGGTCTGGGGGTAAGAAGCTGATGCCTGTTGGCAAATTCCAAAGGTTGGCCCACTGGTAGTAACTGTTCCTGACAGATGGGGGAGGGGGCATTGAGGCATGTCTTGCATGGGTCATCCAATGTGCAGGACACACTAATGAACCACAGTTGTAGGGGTCAATTGCAGAGCCTTGCAAAGGGAACCACTGGCACTGTCATCGCCATGAATTTGAACATGTATTGTATCCTGTGGGACACAACAGTCACTCTGGTGTTGAGCTTGGCAGCTATTTTGAAAAGCACAGATGCTCTGGATGATGGGAAGAGAGCTTTCACAAACGATGAGAAAGCTCTCTTTCTCCCCAATGAAGAAGATGGACTGGGAGGGGAAGAGTTCGATTTAGTGTGGTTAATACAGAGTCCTAGAGTGTGTAGGAGAGAGCAAGTGGTATGGATGATGGTGTAGCAGTTCAGCCTTAGATGGTGCAAATAGGAGCCAGTTATCAAAGTATGGTAAGACTTGTACTCCTTGGAAGCACAAGCGTGCGCAGACCACTGTCATGCATTTAGTCCTAGCAACAGCTGAGAGCCCAAAGGGGAGTACAGAGAACTGGAATATCTGATCTCTAATCTGGAAGTATAAGACGTGCCTATGATTGTGATCTGTGGTAATGCAGAAGTAGGCATCTTTCAGTAAATTGAGGTATTCAGTCTGAGGAATTCAGTCAATACCTCTCCTTCTTTCAGATGTTCTGAAAGGTGACCATCCTGAACATCCATGGTGTGATAAGGATTTGATGCCTCTGAGACCTAGGATCTGTCTGAGTCTTCCGTCTTGTTTCAGTACCATCAAAGAGGTGGTTATGTTTGTCCCTGAATTTGTCCCTTAGGAAGAGTAGCAGGGCACAGTGGCCTTGTAGCTGAAGACTTGGAAGCTGAATACTGAGGCCACATGGAGCCTCCTCTCCATACTCTCCAGGCATCAGCCTTCCCAGTCTTCCAGTGACAAATATTCCCATTGCAATCAGCCCTGCACAGACTCAATGATAACTGAGTTGGGCTGCAGGAGCTGGAAAACGAACGGGATGTCTTCCGAGGACCCAGTACATGCTATTGAGTTGCTGGATCTCTGCCAAGGCCGGCAGGTCTGGACATCCTCTCAGTTTTCCCTCATGGGAGCCCTGGAGCCCCTTCAGGATTGACAGGAGGCTGGTGACAAGTTGGAGGCACCGTCTCATTCCAGCAATGGTGAAAGGTTGCAGCAGTAATGCCCCTTTGGTTTCAGCAGTGGTATCTGTCCCAGCAAGATACAGGTGGAACACCTGGATGCTGAAACCTCTGAAGCCTTGAGTGGATCTCCTCAGTGGAAAAGAGGTCAGGGAGGGGTGTCCTGTATTTTCCCCTCTGATACTGATGCTATTGGGCCTGGATCTGCAGTGAGTAGTGAGTGTTAAGGTTGCTCTGGGGTCAGTTCCACAGGGTCAACTGGGCCCTCAGTGTCAATGGTAGACAGGGGCTCTGTCCCAGGACCAAAGCACCTGTTGGGTCTAAGCATTCCTTCGGGGCCAAACCAGGGCCCTCAGCATCATTGGTCTCCCTTTTGGGACCAAAGCATCTCTCAAATCTGAGTGGTCTCAGGATCAACCCTTGGTGTCGATGGTTAACAGGGTCTCTCAAGGTGATCTAACCTTTGGTTAGTGGCAGCAGCCATGTTTTTTGCATGCTTGGCCACTTTCCCGGCCATGCAGTCCTCTCTGAAGATGACCTAGACACTGTGGGCAATGCAGGCTATGTTTTCAGGCCTGTTCAGTGAAGGCCTGGCAATGCAGGCACAATTGCTGACATCTTCCTCACTTAGACAGAAAAAGCAGAAGCACTGTCTGTCTGTCTGTGGGTGGGGGAGTTTACTCCCATAACAGAAGCACTTTGATGCCATCATGGTAGATGGGGAAGTCAGAGAGCAAAGAATGAAGAAAGGACTAGTAGAAAGACACAAAAAATCAGAGAGAGCAGGAAGGAAACTCTCATATAGATAGATAGATAGATAGAACAAATTATATCTATCTATATCTATTTCTCTCTCTCTCTCTCTCTCTCTCTCTCTCTCTCTCTCTCTCTCTCTATATATATATATATATATATAAAATTTCTGAGCAAAAATGACATTTGTGGAGAGATGAGTAAAACAGAGGCTGAGTAGGCAGCCAAGGAGGAGAAAGTGGTAAAGAGAAAAAGGTAATAAAATAATGACATTATTATTAAATTTCATCCCAAATAGGAAGTCTTTCAGGCTGTCCTACAGGCCAGGAAAGAGGAAGTCATGTTATTTCCATGAAAGGGTCAACTTTGAGCAGATAAAATGGTGACAGAGAAACAAACCCTTTTTGCTTGCTGCCATTACTGCCATAGAGTGCCTCCAAGACAGACTCTAGCCCAGGGGTGTCAAACTCGCGGCCCGTGGGCCAATTGCCGGGCCAGGCGGGGCACGGGGGAGGGGCTCTGCGGCCTTCAAAGTGCCGGTGGCGCCCGGGCCGGCCTCCGGGAACCACGCGGGACGAGCGGCCCACCACCACCGCGGGGGTGGAACACTTGATGCGGCCCAGCCTCACCCAGACTCTACTTCCAGCGGCCCCCAGGTAAGTTGAGCTTGGGACCCCTGCTCCAGCCTATGTTCTATTGCATTCATCCTATGTTTTCTGACAAGTTTTCGACATTAAGCTTGCTTTGCAGATATAACTTTATGGTTTATATGAAGACATGTGGAAGTAATTGTGTCTACAAGCCACGCTATCTTCCAGTTTCTGGAGTCAACTAGAACTTCAGAACTACTTCTACCTACATCTGCCACATCTGTGGAAAAATCCTCCAAACACCAGAAAACAATCTGAATCCTTAAGTCTCCAGGGTCAGTCCATCAAAATCAGTCCACAGAGGTTTATTGAAACATGTAGTCTAATTCATACAATGATTAGTCTATGACAGAGTAAAATTCTTTTTCTTTACATGCTGATTATTTACCCCACCCACCCCCCAGTAGAAAAAAACAAACTGAACAAGTATACTGCTTCATGCATTGAACCCAACATAATTTGAAACAGGCCATGGCAACCAGAAACTGCTCCAGATAAGGTGGTCTTACCTGTGATTGTTGGAATCCCTCAAGACTAGATGTCCTAAAGTCCTCAAGACCTCCACTGGTGTACCAACAGAATCCCAATCCTTCCCCAAGCCACCAGTGTCAGCTACAGACAGTCAGAACAGTCTGGTTGTTGAAAATTGGTTTGTTGTTAGTTGCGAAGTCGTGTCCAACCCATCGCGACCCCATGGACAACATTCCTCCAGGCCTTCCTGTCCTCCACCATCCCCTGGAGTCCACTTAAGCTCACATCGACTGCTTTAGTGACTCCAACTAGCCACCTCATTCTCTGCCATCCCCTTCTTCTTTTGCCATCATGAAAATCAGTAGTGTTTCATAAATTCAGAATGGATGCAAAGACCAAATATTGATGGGGGACAAAGAGCTGACAGAGGTCTATAAGCATCAAACAACAATTCACATTTTTCAATTAAATTCTAAAAGACAAGTTCACTAAATCACAGAGATGGAGACTGGATGAAAAATATTGCATTGCCTTTTGTTTTAATAATAAAGAAATGAAGATTAAACATTCTAATTCATGAGCTGTTTTTCTGAGAAACTTAACTTCAACGTATGTTAGAAAGCATGGTGATGTGGCTTCTAAGAAAGAATGGGGTTCAAAGTGACATAGAAATTTAGTAGAGAAAGAGGGGAAAGTATTTTAATATAATACTTGTATCCATAATGTATATTTACAGCTTTGGTCAACTCTACAGTCAGAAAACTGAAGAAAATTCCTTAGTCTATTTGAATGCTGAAGGTCATGCAACTTTTCTAGAGTGGTCATCTTCTCTTGATTTGTAACTAGATTTATAGTTAACTTAATGCCAGGTAGCAGCAATAATTTCAGTTCATGTAAAGTGAAAAAATGTGTTTGATTTTCTGAGCATAGCATGAGAGACTGCGGATAAGCTCAATTATAAGTATTCAGTTTCACAAGCACAACTCACCTGAATAGTCCTCTCAGCTGAACATCTGTTGCCATCATGCTCAAACACACCAGATGCATCACAGATGTATTATAAGCCAAACTTTCCAACAAGTAAATAATATTTCAGGAAATCCTTCAGCTGGTATTGCCGTAAAATTATTTTGCATGTTTTGGCAATACTATTGAAAATGTATTCTTATACAATGTTAAAGCCAGTCATATTATATTACCTGGCTGATTTTCCAAACAATGGCAAGATCTATAATATTCTGTATCATGAATTTAATGTCAAACAGAAATTAGAGCAATGCCAATTTAAGACTGTTCAGAGCAAAGCTAAGGTATTTGCTTACCAGAAAGTGGCAAGCCGAAGAAAAATTGAGCTACAAAACTGTCTAACAAAATGCAGCTCATTTACATTCACTTGCCCTCCTACAACTATCTTGAAGGTGAGATTTAAAAGCTGGGATTTTGTCTCTATCAAATCTACAAGTAGAAATTTCACTTGGTGACCTTTATGGTATACTGATGAAAAGGAAACAGAGCAAAAAAAGAACAGAAAGACTGGTAAAACAGTAAGATCTTTCAAATTGTTTAGTGGAACAAAAAGACACTATCCTGCAATCAGAGTAAGACAATCCAGTTTGGCCGGCTTTTTATTCTTTTTTTCTCCTCTTTTACTTGTCAAACATTCTGCTTTCAAAATAGATACCCTACTTACTTCTGCTTAAACCCTCTTAACTTGAGAGGAAAAACCCCTGAATATAGTAGGTGAATAGGGAAGATTCCTGTGTTTTATTTACTTTCCTATTTTTTTACCATAGTGACCTTGCAAAAGCACTTAATTTTTTCATTCCGCTTCCCCACCTGTGACTATGCCTTCAACAAAAGCAACTCCCTCCCTAAGCCACTTGCAGCTGGAACTAGACTGTAAATATTTCACAGAAAAAGGAATTTCATAAAAGACACTAACAGAGTAGTGTGCCCGGTACATGACAAAGTATCTCCTCAGTAGCTTCTTCTAGTAACGGGGCTAGAAAACAAGAGACCATTTAATATCTACGCAAAGATAGTCAGAAGACTTTACTCTTGCCTACAAATGCAAAAGGATATGAACAAGCTATCAATCCAGATTACTGGGTAGACATTTTCTGAAAGGAAAGTGCAATACCCAAGCTCTTACAGCAGGGGTCTCAAACTCGCGGCCCGCGGGCCAATTGCCGGGGCGGGCGGGGCCCGGGGGAGGGGCCCTGCGGCCTTCCAAGCGCCGGCGGTGCCCGGGCCGGCCTCCGAGAGCCATGCGGGACGAGCGGCCCACCACCACCGCGGGGGTGGAACACTTGATGTGGCCCAGACTCTACTTCCAGCGGCCCCCAGGTAAGTTGAGTTTGAGACCCCTGTCTTACAGGGTGTGCTAGACAAGCATTAACAGTGACACACTTACAATTGTTTTAATCCTTCCGAATGTGAGATTTCGTTTTGACCATCACTGAAAGCCATTCTGCATATTAAAGAAAACTCTTAGAATCAAACCCATGAAGGTTTGCATGTGAAAAGGCAACATAGGGAATGTCCTCATATGTGATCTGTGTAGGTAGCTAGCCATTATTTCATTGTAGCAGCTTCACTGCATGCTCTCTTGCTACTACCAGTACCTCCCCTGCCACTCGCCACATCTGTCTGCCTTCCTTTTGGTCACCACTGCATCTCCCTCTCCCATGCCTCTCTGCCCACCTTCCCCGTTTGTTTGTATTCCACCTGCTCACCATCCTCTCTCTCTCCCTCTCTCACTGCCCTGCCACCCACCCTGAGATGCTTGAGTGGCAGGTGGCCAACCTCTCTGAAGAGATCATTAAGGAAAGCCCAACCCATAATGCCTGCTCTAAGGAAGAGCCCCTTAGAAGCAGATATTTGGGCCTAATTCTCCTCTACAGACTGCTGCTGCCCACTTACCATTCTGAGAGGATTCACAGAGTGGGTGGCAGGGACAACGGCAATGGAAAAGAGATGGAGGAAAGACATGGCCACTGCGCAGAATGGGTGAGCAGATGTGTCAGCAGCGTGCAAGTGAATGCGCAGTCCACAGCAGGACTTACTGGCTGGACAGCATGCAATATGCTACTCCTCCGACCACCTGGGGGTGACACATCCCTCTGTCTTATGAGTCAGCTGGCTCTATGTTTTACATTTTTTAAAAAAGAAGCTTCTTCTGGAAAGTTGCATGGATGATCAATGCTAACCTAACTTCTTTCATGTGAATCTCAGGGAATGATGCACAGAATCATTTCACCCATAAGATATCACAGAGACTTGGGACTGCGTAGCATGGAAAGAAAGAGGTGCCTTCAGTACACCATGTGGTAATGTGAGCAATTTGGCTCAGTCACTTACTTAGTGTTTTCCAAGGTCTTCTGCATTTTCTTGGTCATCTTCTCAATGGCGGCCTGTCGTTTACCCTCCGGGAGAAGATCTATTTTGTTCAAAACCACTATCATCTTCTGACATGCAATCTGCCCAATCACCAAGCACTCTGCTGACTGAGTCTGCATTCCTTTCGTAATATCTATCACAAGCATCATCAGGTCAATGATCTGGGCACCTGAGAAATAAAATAAAATAAAAATAAATCAATGATCAGTGGCAAATTTGCAAGGCTGAGACACCATCTCACTAAAATGTGGGCTATGAAAGCAACCAGATGCATTATACCAAGACAAAACAAGTGGCTTGGATGATAAGCTCCTAAATTATCCAGATAGCCTTAATTTTAGTGTTGGAACAGAATATTAAAATCTAGAAAAAATATTTCTCTTCTTCAGCATGTCTCCTGAGTTCAGAATCCTGCAACCTCAATTTAATTTTAATTGAACAATTGGAATATTTTTAAAAACATTTGAGCTGAAAGCTTAGGTGCTATCCAAAAGTTTAATGGCTAAAATTTGAAAATATGCTCTAAATGCTATCATGTTCGACAGCAGCTGACACCACTCTTGACTGGCCACTGAGTTGCATTTGCCATGAAAGACCGACAGAGACTCATTCTTACTATATGAAACTCAAAGCTGTAGCACTATGTCAACCTGGATTCTACTCTGTGCTACAGTGTTCTACCAATCATCGCTCAAGGCAACTTCAGCGTTCTGCCTCCAGAACCTCCACCTGCTTAATCCTGCCAATATTGCACTCCGCTTGTATGCCATGGCAGGAAACAAACACCAGCACTCACCAGCAGCCATGGAAGTTATTCCTTGTCAGTGTTTCAGCAGGATTTTGACCCCTACCCTTAAAAGTTTGAAGCCTGTGTTAAGTCCTTGTCTTATTTCAACCCTAATGACTATATAGTTTCCCAGTCTGAATATAATAAAAAATACACTTAAGTGAACTTTTTCATGTTTACTCACAACCCACCAAGAAGAGGGACAGTCACAATACTCATTAATATCTTAGCTTATTTATTCCTCAACAGATCCTGACCTGGACGGATCCAGACCTGGGTGGGCTGAAATAGGTCCAAATGTAGTCAAAGTTAGAGTACACACAATGAGACTTCATGAATAACTTGTCCCACTTATATCAATGGATGTATTGTAAGAACTTGAAGGTATGCTCTATTTGAAGACTGTCTGGTCCAAATCCAGTTCAAAGTTAAGGACCACAAGATGGAAGAGCAAGGCCCTCAATTTGTCTATCAATATTAGCAACTGGACAGCAGACCCTACAGACACACAGGTAATCTCATCACTGTCTTCCATGCAATGAAACTCAAGCTTTTTTTTTTTCTTTGATCCAGATATTATCTCACCACCACCTTCTGAACTCATTCAGTTCAGAATGTTCATTCCCTCCCTACTAGACAGATGCAATAAGCATGGAGGCAATGGGCAAGCAAACTGGTGGCTGGTCAAATTTATTCAAACACTTTGCCCACATATTCAGTCTCTAAAAACTGAAAGTCATCAAGCAAGATCAGACCAGATGACATACTAGACAACTCTACAGACTGATCTGCCTTGACTGTGAAATCTAAGTCACGATGGATATAAGCATTTTTGTCCCCAAAATATTATGCAAACGTATCACGTCATGCTGACAGTATGCTATCACATCTCACACCAAGTCTTAATCCAAAAAGCCCAAAATCACTTAGAAAAGCTTTACTGGACATTGAAAGGACATCATGATGAAGAAGAAAAATTGCTGCTTCGTCACCATCACAAAGTTAGTTCAGTAATGAGTATTTCCTCATGTTCAATCTGATTTAAGTCATGTCTTTTCTCCACTTGTCAACGAGCCATCTCACAGCTCATTGCATTGCTCTCAGCTTATACATATACCAAGGTACTGAATGATCTCTAAAAAGCGAAAGAAGACAAACTCAGGACAAGCTCAGAAGTTGTTCTTTCAACTGCCAGGGTCAAATCCATATTCCACAGTGTAACCATAACTTCAACAGGACCACTTGCCAAACTAGCTGGAAAATCCTTTGGAAGCCATTAACCTTTTTGGGGACAGACCACACCAGTAAGTCCTCCACCACTTCGGAGAGGAGAATACTTGCTGCAAGCAAGTCAACAAGTCATGGTCCAACACAAACAAGAGAACAGATGTAAAATCTTCCACTTTCAGAAATCACAGTAATTATTTCTGCATTATCTATTCTCATATCTACAGTAACAAATGCACATTTGGGGCACATTGGTGCCCTCTTTCGGCAAAGCATAAGTGGCCACCCTCTGTTTCTTATAACATCTCAAACTTCTAAGACAGACCACCCATATTCTTTTTACTGCGTGTCATGAGTAGAAACACTGTCCCACAAATATAAAATGTCTTCTTCTTGGGACCATGACAAGAACGACATATCTTTGGAAGTGTTTGACAAACCTAACAAACACTGTTATTTTACTCACTCTACTTTACAGGATGTTCTTAGATAGAAACATTTATGAATTAGTAACACACAATTTCCTCCTATTTATACCCTATTTAGAGTAAAATCCCTTCCAGATACCAACATGTTGCAAGAACAAAGCAGTAAATCCAGTTCTAGACAGTGCACATAAAATGTCACATAAAATTCCATAGCCTCTCTCAGAGCAGAATCAAGTGGGGCTGCATTTGAAGGCAATTTGAACTCAGACCTGTTTCTCTGTTTCTCATGCTGATTCCTGGCACACATGACATTAACCAAAGGGGCATCATTAAGCTCAGGAAAGTAGCAAAGGGATGAAAATGAAGTGAGTCTGGCTAACTGAAGCATTCCAGATGAAAAGAGGTTTTCAGGCAGAGAATTGTTCCAGAGCTCTTTCCACCAAAAATGCAAAGGATAGGAATACTAATGGATGATTGGCAATACATGAACGGTTTGTTTTACCTTGTAAGATTTTTCTGTTATGGAGTTCACAAGCTTACAGCAACTCTTAAAAACAAACTGACAGCACCTACAGCCTAACATCCTCAGGAGCCCACCTACAACCTAACAGTCCCAGGGGCCTGCTGCATAGAGTGCTTGGTTTCCATACAGAGATGGGACTTACAGGGTGCCTGACAAACAAAGTATTTTATGAATTCCTGCCTTACATAAAACAAGTGGGCAATAACTCACCACAAAACCCAATTTATGACTATGAAAGATTACCAAGATAGATCTGAGATTTTCTGCATGGATTAAGGATTTTACAGCCAGGGAAATATAAAGATAAACCTATATATTATTATGCATATAATCTCATGAGCAGAAAGCTTTTAATTCAGGTATGAAAACACTATCAGAGCAGCAGCGGTAGGGACATCAGAAACAAGGACAGGAATAAAACAAGCTGATCCTATCTCACCATAAACCTGAACAATGTGCTCAGAGAACATCTTCCAAAGACACTGTGGGGAAAAGGAATAAAAAGAGAGTAACTGAACTGTTTTAGTTTTTCAGAGGATATTGTTCCATACAGATAAAAAGTGATCTGAGAGATGAGAAAGTTCTTCAGAAACCACCAAAGGCAGACAAGTGGAACTCAAAATGAATCTAAATGAAGCAGGCATGCAGAAAACTGATCTGCATACATGACAGTATAACTGAACAGGAGAATGATTACAATCTATCACGGATACAGCTTTCATGGATCAGATAGAACCAATTACAAATTATGAGAGTCTTCAATAAAAAGAAAACATTTAAACCTATGAAAGAAAAAGGTGTACTTTTTTCTTTAATCTAAGAGTTGTTCTCCAGAGAAGCTCCTAGAGGAAATTCCAAATGATCTCCAAATGGAGAGACTCAAATTTTTTGACTTAAGGGTCATTGTCAATGTACCTGTACAGGTTAAGACATGGGCAAAAAAATAAGGCTTCCTAAGAAATAGACACATACCTTTGGTCATCATTTGACATTATCAATAAGGAGGAAAAACTAAGGCAGTTCTCAAACTCATCAAGCATGCTTTCTAAACCTCTTAACTGCAGTGCCATGTAAGCGCTGCTACAGAAAAGACTCCAGCTCTTTTCCTCCCTCTGCTATACAGGGCAGTACTGACTGACCCAGCATACCGTATTTCATGACCCCTCCACAGTTAAATGCCCAAGTTCTATATGTGCATCTCAGATATGAAAGATTTACTTCAGATGTTACAAATTTTGGGGGATAAGAATTATGAAGATAGAATCCAATTAATAGGACAAGCTTCTTGATGGGTATCCTGCAAGGAACTGGCATGGGGGAGGGGGAGGAATTGCGCCCAGAATATAGGATGCACTCCCTTATACACACGCGCCTCTGGATTACATAAGGTAAAATATTGTTGAGTCACTAGTACAAGATCATAGGACACAATTAATAAAGTAAAAGAATGATTATAGATGGAGACAGATGAACCTAATGTTTCACCTCCAATAAAGTCTATTTTTTTTCAAAGCATACATTTACTCAATCCAATTTCCACATCAGTTTTCAAACACTTTTTAAAAGTTCACATGAAAATTCATATGCATTTTCATAAGCAAGAAATAGAACCAAATTTTTAAAAACTTCAACACACTAGTTTATATTCCAAGGGAGCTGAGGGTTACTCAGTCCTGTACAAATTAATTCAGTAGGAATTACTCCTATGATGCTGTGCATAGGATTGAAGCCTTAAACTGCTTACAATATAAAAGAATAATTCTGTGCATCATCATCATCATCACCACATTTATCATCATCACCACTGTTGGTTCTCCTGGACCTCTCAGAGGCTTTCAATACCATCGACCATGGTATCCTTCTGGATAGGCTAGCGGGATTGGGAGTTGGGGGCACTGCTTTGCAGTGGTTCCGCTCCTATCTCAATGGCCGATTCCAGAAGGTGGTGCTGGGGGACTATGGCTCTGCACCATGGCAGCTATGCCATGGAGTTCTGCAGGGTTCCATCTTGTCCCCCATGCTATTTAACATCTACATGAAACCGCTGGGAGAGGTCATCAGGAGGTGTGGGCTGCGGAATCATCAGTACGCTGATGATACCCAGCTCTGCCTCTCATTCTCTACCAATCCAGGCTGTACTGAACCAGTGCCTGGCCAAGGTAATGGGCTAGATGAGGGCCAATAAACTGAAGCTCAATCCAGACAAGATGGAGGTCCTGTTGGTAGGTAGATCGGGCTTTGGGATGGGGGACTTTGACCTTGTCCTGAAGGGGGTTGCACTCCCTCTTAAGGATAGGGTCCACAGCTTGGGAGTGCTCCTCGACCCAGAGCTATCGTTGGAAGCTCAAGTGACAGCAGTGGCGAGGAGCGCTTTCCTTCAGCTTCAGCTGATCCATCAGCTGCATCCCTACCTGGAGAACAACTGCCTGGCAACAGTGACACATGCTTTGGTCACTTCCCGATTAGACTTCTGCAACGCACTCTACGTGGGACTGCCCTTGAAGACGGTCTGGATAATTCAATTGGTACAAAATAGAGCTGCCAGGCTGCTGACGGGGACTGGTCGTTGTTCTCATATAACCCCAGTCCTCCATCAGCTCCACTGGCTCCCCATTGAAGTCCGGGCCCAATCCAAGGTGCTGGTTATCACCTACAAAGCCCTGAACGGCTTAGGCCCTGGTTACCTAAAGGAGTGCCTGTGTCCATATATGCCCTCCCGCCCCCTGAGATCAGTGGCGGAGGCTCTTCTCTGGGAATCCTCCGTAAAGGATATTAGGAGGGTGAGTACTCGAAGGAGGGCTTTCTCTGCAGTGGCGCCCAACCTATGGAATGCGCTCCCCAGAGAGGTCCGCCTGGCACCGTCCTTATTTGTTTTTCGGCGCTAGCCCAAGACCTTTTTATTTAAATGCTATTTTAACTGTTAATGGTTTATTTGTTGATTTTAAATTGACCAGGCTGTGTCCACTATTTTATTTGATGTATTTTATTTATTTGATGATTATTTATTTATTTATTTATTGTATTTTATGAGGGATTTTATGATTGTAAGCCGCCCCAAGGCTCATGTGATGGGGCAGCATATAAATTGTTTAAATAAAATAAAAATAAAATTTACACCACACCTTTTTCCTCATGTGAAGAACCCAAGACAGCTTACATAGTTCCATTTTAACCCCGTGAGATTGTTAAACTAAGCATAAGTGACTGGCCCAAAGTCACCCACTGAGCTTCAAGGCCTAGTGGGGACTAGAACTTGGATCTCTTGGGTCCACAGTCCAACACTCTAACCAACAACCCCACACTATGCATTTTTACTCAGACATCAATGAAACATATTTTCAGGTAAGTCAGTATATACATTAGTTTAATAGTTTTAAATCTTCATTTAGCACAAATGCACATTACACTCATATAAATCTAAGGCAATCTAATGTTCTGTTTCCTTTATATAAAGCAATTTTGAAGGGTTTATTTGGAGTGATAAATGAGCAGGAGAGGCTGCATAACCCATTCCAACCCACAGATGAGTTGCATAACTAGAAATAATTTGTACAATATACAAATTGTGCTCCATTGGCATGGAGACTGTAATATTATTATTATTATAACATTTCTATGCCGCCCCTTGCAATCTTACTCATGACAGAACTATAATGTTTAAATGTAGCACAACCAAATGGGCACAGCTAATCACATGGGTTTTTCACATGGAAGTGGTATCCCATAAAAAGGAAAATTAAACCAGTGCTGAATAGAAGAGCGCATTGTGCTCTGTACACCATCCCAAAAAGACCATTACAATCATCCAGTTATGTGGGCTACAAATGTCAAAACAGGATCTCATACAGGCCTCTCCTTTTATTTCTTCTTGCACATAGCTAGAACAGTTAGACTTTAAAACCCCAGGCATGTCTTATATGTCCAGGTGTTTTTATAAGTGAATGCGAACACCATAGATGAATTTTCAGCTACTCATTTCAAAGCATATGAACTTTTGCCCCTTAAAAATGAAAACTAAAGGAGGTGCCTTGAGCTTGGCACATGATCAGACTCCTCCATCAGTATCTATCAATATCAAAAACTGTAGATGCCTTGATCTCCAAACACAATAAAATTGAGCAAGTAGAGGAAAAGGGAAGAGGGTCCAAGTGAGAATGAGTTAAGAGGTTTCACATGTCATGAGAGGACTGAACATAAGCACAACATTCTACTTGCCTCTTCAAGCTACTGCTGTGTTTTTTGTTGGTAATCTCTTTAGTTTATTTTGCACAAACAGCACAACAGCACTCCATAGGCAGTACAAACAACAGAAACTGGAATTTAAAATGCAGAAATAAAATAATTGTGAGCCATGGGCTATAATTTGATTTCATGCTATACAAGAAAATGAAATAGCATTTCCTTGAATGTATTTTTTTTAATATGTGCTTTTTACCATGTTAGGATTTCCTGTAGCACAGAAAAGAAAATGTGCTGTTCTCAAGTATCACTGCTATTCGGGGGCAAAGCTGTTTTAATATGCACTTCCCATTCTGGGGAAGAGGAAATTCTTCAATTAATAAACCGGGTGGACTGAGGCGAGTTTTAAAAGGTTTAATCAATTTCATCTGCACTTAGGATAAAAAGACTGACTATTCTACTTCTTTTCCCTCTGCATACTAAACCTTTAAAAATCATAAAATAAATATTTTATTTTAAAAATTCTTTGAGGTTAGTATCTCCTATTTCAGGAAATATTGTCTGTTTCATGCCGTGAGTATGAAACTTCCCCTGCCACTCCTCTTAACTTTTTTGTGTTCCAAATCCATATTCAGAAGTACGTAAATTATTCTGTGTTTCATATATAGTAACACCTTGGGAGATACTACAAGCTGTACAGGATTTTTGTAGGTACCTTGGGGGAGCTGATGGGCTGAACAAGGAAGATTTTTCCAGGATATGTAAACTTTCACAATCCAACACTAAAGAGAAGGGACCAAGAGATCATGAACTATATATTTAAAACTCTCTGTAAACCAATGCAAATCATGTATCAAAAACAGATAACAGAACTCTAGAGAGACAACATTTTGAAAAGATACAGGAACTCCCAATTCCTGCATCCATTGCAGGAATGTGATTCCAGCATCCATTCAAGGTATATTGAAGCGTGCCGTTTCATATGGCCAATGTCACTAAATCATGATGACAGAAAGCAGGGGGTAAACAAGATGGAATTAGCCACTCCTTGATTTCTCTGTTGCTTCCTATGAAAATCCCATAGTTTGAGAGTCAGGCTAAAGCAGCCTTTCCTAACCTAGAACCCTTCAGATGTATTGGACAGCAGCACATGGTGTTTCTCAGCCAGCAGAGCAAAGTTGGCTACAGGATGCTCAAACACAGTGACTAAGATGTCAGTGCAGGCAAAGGAGACTACGGTGTAAATGCCCATTCAGCCATGAATTCCACAGACTACATCACATCCTAACTCACCTCACAGGATAATTGTGAAGGTAAAAATGGGGGGGGGGCATATGCAGCCTTGAGCTGCTTGGAGGGAAGGGAGTGTGGGAAATTAATCATATTGTACATAAGAAACAAGGAGAGTTTTCATCATACTTGGCTATTGGGCAGTGCAGAAATAATTACTCTGCCATACCCAAGACACAGAACTGAGCATCTGACAGTGGAGATGAGGGACATGGCTAGGGTTGGGGGAGAAATAAGTTCAGTTCAGCTTTTCATGGCAACCTACCTACTTCACATTTCCCAAACTGAAATACAGTTATTTGGTGGTATTTGTGCGCCTTCAAATTTTGTAATGCAGTCCCAATTACAAAATGCTTATAAGTGCACAGAAGAGCATAAGTGAAAATATCACTTTCCAAATATACCAAAATGAACTATGTTACAGGAAATTGATTGCCAATAATAAAAGACCCATGGTTAATCATATGAATTTTGATGTTGACTTTCTAAAAGAAAAATGCAAACTGTGATGCAGGAATAGATGAAACAAACTTAGAATAAGAAGAATGAGAAACTGAGAGAAACTAATACTGACAAGGGCAGCCATCCCTAGGTAGGGCTATGCATACAAGAGATGGCTCAGTTCTCAGGGGTTCCCACTTAATTCTGTGATACAATTAGATGCCCTATAATTTGGGGCACATCCAAAAATAGCAAGTGGGGGGGCAATAAACATTCACTGAGAGCCCAAGCTCTCCAAAGGAGCCATCGGTGAAGATCCCATTTCCCTGTCTCACTTATTACCTTGCCGAAACACTTACTCCCAGGAGCAAAAAGCCAGCACTGTAACTGTGACCACAGCTGCAATGTTAACTCCACGCCCCTTCACAAATGCATCAGGATCCTGGAATAGTGTAGAGGAATTAAAATGGTAGGCGCAGCAGTAGCACTTGCCAGTAAGGTCAACTCTTTTTCTGCTTCCTGTGTACAGTCTGACAAAAGAAGGCAAAGGAAGACAAGGAAGGTGAGCCAAGCGTTTTCCTGGCTCCAGTACTATCACTGCTGCTGGGCACTTTGCAAGCTTTTTAACCCATGGGACTGTGAACCACCCACTGCAGAAAGCTTCCCCGGTGCTCAGCACCACTCCACAAAAGCTGCCAAAGACTCTGCAAAAATTGTTGCTGACTCTAGATTGGACACAGCCATGCAATACACAAAGTCAGGCTCTTGTCTCAGTCACTGAGGTCAGTAAAGAAGATAACAGGTTAGCCCCCAACCCAAAGGTGTCCCTGAAAGCCCCCCTCTCATTTCCTGTATGTCGGCTGCTGCTGCTGCTTCTTGTCCTTCTTCTTCCACGGATTTCATTCTTAGATTGCCATAGGTTAAATAAACAGCACCTTTTCTATAGAACTCATTAAGTTATGGTAGGGATGGAAAATACATCCCAAACAGGCACATAAAATTTGTCTTGCCTAAATTCATCATTCTTGAGAAGCTGCAACTCAGTAAATTAAATCAGGTCCTAAAGACATGGTATTGTAGTACCTCAACAGGAATTTCCTATCTGATGACCCACTCTCCTGTCACTCATTCAGACTGCTGTTTACCTTCCCCTCCTCTACATCCAAGAAATTGGGTATCCAAAAGCTGATGCACATCAGAAATAGCAGAAATAAATAAAAGTTATGTATTACAGTGTAAGTGCTGAAAAAGCAGCATCAACATGCCTGATTCTTCACTCAGGAAAACAAGTTCGTATTCTGAACTTGGCCTGCTCTGAAGAGCTTAAGGCAGAAGGACTTGTAAAACATTGTCTCCAATAATGGTCATATATTGTTTTGTGTTCCCAGTTTCACCAAACAAGCCACCTCAGGGACACCATTTACAAAATCAGTTTTCTTAAGAGAAGAGTGTGCATAAATCTTACATTTCAATTGTACAAGTTGAGTTGGGGAGCAAGCTGGCACTCGGACAAGCAGAGCTAAGCTTAAAACAAAACAAAACCAGCGTACCCCTGCAGGTCCTTAAGGTTGCTTCTCCCCAGCAGGCTGCAAGAAATAGGGCTCTTTTTTCTTCTCTAGTTCTAAATGCAGCCCTGGCAACAGGAGTGTGACAGAAATTCCAGTGACCCGAAGTAGCTACCAGTTATCAAATTCTATTAAAGATCTTTCGCTACCAGGTTATTAAAAGGGTTACAAAGAAAGTAATCTCTGCATTTTAGACAACAGAATATTTGAGGGCTCACCAGACAGGACATGTGAAAAAGTTAAGAGCTCTTCCTCTTCCACCAATCATGCCAGGGTGGCAGAACCACAAGCTAGTGGGCCCCTTAGTCTCACCCTCTTTACCTACCCACTTAGTCTCACCCTCTTTACCTAAAATTCGTAACCACATAATTTTAGCACAGAAGTTGGAAATGCATCTTCTAAGGTTTACTTACGAACAGTAAGAGCTTTAAGGTGAAATATGCTAGTACTGAAATTCTGTGCTTGCCTATTTTGCCCCTGGCCCTTTTCCCCATTTCCTTCTGTCCTGCTCACTGCTG
>NW_025336346.1:19273629-19289585 GCF_004798865.1 Varanus komodoensis
CACCAGGGAGTCCTTCCTTCTCATTAGGTGGCCAAAGTATTTGAGTTTCATCTTCAGTATCTGGCCTTCTAAAGAGCAGTCAGGGTTGATCTCCTCTGGGACTGACCGGTTTGATCGTCTTGCGGTCCAAGGGACTCACAGGCTCCAGCACCACAATTCAAAGGCCTCAATTCTTCGGCGCTCAGCCTTCCTTATGGTCCAACTTTCACAGCCATACATTGCAACTGGGAAAACCATAGCCTTGCCTATACACACTTTTGTTGGCAGGGTGATGTCTCTACTTTTTAGTACGTTGTCTAGATTTGCCATAGCTTTCCTCCCCAGGAGCAAGCGTCTTTTAATTTCTTGGCTGCAGTCCCCATCTGCAGTGCTCTTGGAACCCAGGAAAATAAAATCTGTCACTATCTCCATTTCTTCCCCATCTATTTGCCAGGAAGTGAGAGGACATTAGTTTTCTTAATGTTGAGTTTCAAGCCAACTTTTGTGCTCTCCTCCTTTACCCTTATCAAGAGACTGTTTAGTTCCTCTTCACTTTCTGCCATGAGAGTAGTATCATCTTCATATCTGAGGTTGTTGATATTTCTCCCAGCAATCGTAATTCCAACTGGTGATTCATCTAGCCCTGCCTTTCTCATGATGTGCTCTGCATATAAGTTAAATAGGCAGGACAACAGTATACAGCCTTGCCGAACTCCTTTCTCAGTTTTGAACCAATCAGTGGTTCCGTGTCCAGTTCTCACTGTTGCTTCTTGACCTGCATATAGGTTTCCTAAGAGACAAATAAGATGGTCTGGTACTCCCATCTCTTTAAGAACTTGCCACAATTTGTTGTGATCCACACAATCAAAGGCTTTAGCATAGTTAATGAAGCAGAAGTAGATTTTTTTTCTGGAACTCCCTAGCTTTCTCCATGATCCAGCGTATGTTGGCAATTTGATCTCTAGTTCCTCTCCCTCTTCGAAATCCTGCCTGTACTTCTGGTAGTTCTCGGTCCACATACTGCTGGAGCCTAGCATGATTTTGAGCATAACTTTGCTAGCATGTGAAATGAGTGCAATGGTGCGGTAGTTTGAACATTCTTTGGCATTGCCCTTCCTTGGGATGGGAATGTAAACTGTCCTTTTCCAATCCTGTGGCCACTGTTGAATTTTCCAAGTTTGCTGGCATATTGAGTGTAGCACTTTTACTGCATCGTCTTTTAAGATTTTGTATAGCTCAGCTGGAATACTATCACCTCCACTAGCTTTGTTGTTGCTCAGACTTCCTAAGGCCCATTTGACTTCACATTCCAGGATGTCTGGCTTGAGGCCAGTGACCACCCCATTGTGGTTATCAGGGATGTTAAGCTCTTTCTTGTATAGTTCCTCTGTGTAATCTTGCCACCTCTTCTTAATCTCTTCTGCCTCTGTTAGGTCCTTGCCATTTTGGTCCTTTATCATGCCCATCTTTGCATGAAATGTTCCCTTCATATCTCCAATTTTCTTGAAGAGCTCTCTGGTCCTCCCTATTCTATTGTTTTCTTCTATTTCTTCGCACTGTTCATTGAAGAAGGCATTCTTATCTCTTCTACCTATTCTCTGGAATTCTGCATTCAATTGGGTGTATCTTTCCTTTTCTCCCTTGCCTTTCGCTTCCCTTCTTTCCTCAGCTATTTGTAAAGCTTCCTCAGACAGCCATTTTGCTTTCTTGCATTTCTTTTTCTTTGGGATGGTTTTAGATGCAACCTCTTGTACAATGTCGCGAACCTCCATCCACAGTTCTTCAGGCACTCTGTCTATCAGATCTAATTCCTTAAATCTGTTTCTCAGCTCTACTGTATATTCATCAGGGATATGATTTAGGACATACCTGAGCGGCCTAGTGCTTTCCCCTACTTTCTTCAACTTAAGCCTAAGTTTTGCAACCAGAAGCTCATGATCTGAGCCACAGTCAGCTTCTGATCTAGTTTTTACTGACTGTATAGAGCTTCTCCATCTTTGGCTGCAGAGCACATAGTCAGTCTGATTTCTGTGTTGACCGTCTGGGGATGTCCATGGTTGGAGTCGTCTCTTGGGTTGTTGGAAAAGAGTGTTTGCTATGACCATCGTATTCTCTTGACAAAATTCTACCAGCCTGTGCCCTGCTTCATTTTGTACTCCAAGGCCAAACTTACCTGTTATTCTGGTTATCTTTTGGCTTCCTACTTTAGCATTCCAATCCCCTATGATGATAAGGACATAATTTTTTGGTGTCAGTATTTTGTCACCTAGGTCTGCTTTTTGTAGATCCTGTTATTGTCTTAGAGCTTTACAGAAAACCTTGGATGTGCTCTGTAGGGGACCCTCTCCCTTTGTAATTGCTTATGTAGTATTAATGAAATGTTTAGAAATTCAACTAAAAACTCTAACAAATGAGTTAGATTAATGTGTAGCATATCCTGTGCAACCCCCTTTACTTTTGCCTTACTTCAGTTCATTTCCAAATACCATTCAATGATTTGGTTCTGTTGTTACCTTCTGTAAACTGTAAACCTGGATGATTTCACAGGAATGTAAGGCAGATTTTGGCATTACACAGAAGCAGAGATTTGAGATGCAGAACTGCATGCACTTCTGATTCCTTGTTTATTATGTTACCCCTAGATTGCTCTTCCCATGGGTGTCCTGTGTGTGTGTGTAACTCTGTTACTTCTGATTTGCTTTTCATAAGTGAGTAAGAAAACCAGCTGCATTCAAAGCAAGTAACTTACTTTTGATGAAAAATCAGAACCTCTGAAATGGAGAAAAATGCTTTCCTTTAATGGAGAGCAGTTGCAATCAAGACTGATGCATTTGACTAAATGAACATGTTATAAAATGTGGGTTCGAAGGGTCCACATTGCAGATGCTATTATTCCAATGTGGTGAATTGATTTCCACAACACATACTCAGCTTGAAACCCAATGCACATTCATTCTATCACTATCAAAATAAAATGTTAAAGCTGAGCTTCAAGCTGAAGATAAATGAATAATATGCTAGATGGCCACATTAATATCTAGCATCATTCATTGGTAGCATAACTCAACTCATATCTTCTTATGACAATCTGAAAGTGTGAATCAGCACTCACGTCTTTCAGGTGGTTGTTCACTCATCAGCTGTGTCTTAAATGGTTATTATCAGAACTACTATGTAATATTAAGAATTTGCTTACAGATAGTCCCTGGATTATGGACAAGTTCCGTTCCTGAGAATCTCCTTAAGATGAATTTGTATGTTAGCTTGTTGAGAAGGTGAAAACATTTGATCTAAGGATATAGGTTTTCGTGACTATCTCTAGGGAACTATGCAGCCACTGAGAGATGCATGATCAAATGCATTGCATAGTTCCACAGAGATAACTGCGACTGTCTCTAGAAAAAAGCTGTGAATATCTCTAGTGAATCTCTATCTCTACAGAAAGAGAGAGAAGCCATGAATAGCTCTAGGGAACTATGCGACCACTGATGACATGTCATGTAGTTCCCTACAGATATTCATGGCTTTTCATGAGAGCTATTCATATTGGGTTTATGGTAGTCTGTGCATTCCTGAGTATGGGATATTCATAACGTAGATGTTTGTAACCCAGGGACTACCTGTATTTTCTTTTTCCCTCCACAGTCCTTATTTCACAGTCCGCAATACATCCAACTGAATGAGGAACATTGTTATACATGCAACTGCAGGACTGCACACTTATAGGTAAGCAGAGCTAACTGTTAGCTACTGCTTGCCTGAACCTAAAGTCATTCACTGGAAAGTAGTGATTGTGGTACTTACTTGAAACATGTAGTCTTAATAGGATCTAATTGGCTAGAATGATCAATGTATGGGCATGGAAGCACATTTGACATTTTAATAAAAAATGGCCCAGGCACCATGACAAACTGGGAGTGAAACTTGGAAAATAACTCTCTACTCTGTATTCTCACTTTTTTTCCTCCTTTTTTCTGGAAGCATATCCAAAAGATACTTGATAAATTTATGAGACTGAGTAGGGCTCTTTACTGGAGGTGAAGTCAGTTGGAAATATACGAGGGGCGTTCAATGTATTCTCGGTATCAGCATGAAGAAAAAGGAATAATAAATTGAAATAATTTTTATTTTTCAGTGTAATCCCCCATAACTTCAATATATATATAGAAATTAACTTTTCAGTTCCCTGTAAAAAGTACCCTTCCTCCTTGTCTAAAAGATGTGCATTAATTGCCGCCTTGAGCTCTTCATCATTGGAAAATCGCTTTCCACGAAGATCTTTTTTTAAATTCGGGAATAGGTAGTAGTCACTAGGGGCCAGGCTATAGGGTGGGTGGTTTATTTCTTCAAAACCACAGTCTCGCACAGCAGCCTTCGAAACACGCACCGTGTGAACGGGTGCATTGTCGTGAAGAAGCAACACACCTGCGGTCAGTTTTCCCTGCCTATTTTCTTTAATTGCTTCTCTTAAATTATGCAGAGTGGTTGCGTAAGATGCTGCATTTATGGTTTTACTTTTTTTGTGTACTCAATAAAATTCCCTTTGAGTCCCAAAACACTGTGGCCATGATTTTTCCAGCAGATGGAATGACTTTGAATTTCTTTGGAGGGTCAGCACCGTTTTTATGCCACTGCATGGACTCCTGCTTACTTTCAGGTTCATAGTGATGAACCCAGATTTCATCTCCAGTAACAATCTGGTCAAAAATACTCAATGGATCTTCACCACAGAACTCTAAGAACTCCCTATAGTACTCGACTCGCACTTGTTTCTGAGGCGCCATGAGCATTCGCAGCGCCCATCTTTCACAGACCTTTGAAAGGTTAAGATGGTCATGAAAAATAGTAAATATGGTACCAATGCATAGGTTTGTCATCTCTGCTAACATTTTTATTCAGGCATCTTCCAATACAAGCTTCTCAATTTTTTTCACATTTTACTTTGTAGTGGCAGTAACAGGCCTGCCCGAGTGAGGGTCGTCTTCAATGCTTTCTCTGCCCCTTTTAAATTCACTTGACCACTTTTGAACAGTAGATAATGAAGGTGCAGAGTCCTGGTAAACGGCCACCATCTTTTCGTGAATGATTTTTTGACTTTTTCCTTGTTTTGTAAGGAACTTCATCACAGCGCGGTGCTCGATTTTCTTCAACATTGTCGTGTCAGTCATTATGGTCGTCTTTCACTGAGGATTACTAGGGAACTAATGATCACACTTATTTGAAATTTTGCATGTATACCCTCAGATAGTGTCATTAGCTAATGAAATAATTAAATTACCCACATCAATAGCAAATCAACCCAATTCCGATAATACATTGAACGCCCCTCGTAGGTCTGATGCTACGTAATGTGTGGAATATCCCTTAACCATAATGTGCATGATTTGAAGACCTACTTGAGTGCCACACTTTGCAACAAAAGTGGTGGAGGTGCATGGGGACCGTTCATGGAGTTCTTTTCTTTGTGTTTCACTACCTTCCTCCTCAAATTTGCTCTCTTGTTTTACAAGTTAGTTCACAATTGAACAAAAGTGAACGAGTATTTTCTTGTTCTCTCCCACTTCCCTCCTTTCTCTATATTTTGCTGTTGAGCCCTACAAAATGTTTCATTGGGTCTTTGGAAATAGAATACAAGATGTTCTCTTTGTTGGCTTAAGGCACATGGGGCTATGTTTGTTGACCAGATTAATTAACTACAGAGCTATCCACTAGCCAGCTATCCACTAGCCATGGATGGATTAACTACAGAGGTATTTGCAGGTCCTGACAGCTAGCCCAGCTCCCTAACTTTCACAACAAAAGCATGTCCTTGTAGAACTTGAGATTTAAGGCAGTACTTTCAGGACACTGACAATTGTTTTGTACAGTTATTTTGTAAGAAATGAGAGAAGTGGGCCTGCTTCTACCTTTCATTGTGTCTAGACTATGAGCAAAGTTTCAGCTATAATCAACATTTGGCCATAGTGATAACTACAGGGTGAAAACTTGTCTGCGGAAAGGTCTGTTGGGCTCCCACCATTAGAAAACAATTGGGATGCCCAGAATTTGCACATAGCTGTGATTGGGCAGTACTATAACCAGTGCCAAATAATGGGAAACAGAAAGCTCTCTCTAACTCAGATCTTCATTTATGCGAAAGAGGAATTTTTAAATAACTTTGTTCATAAACTAAGAAAAACCTTGCCAGTGTCAATAAAGACTACCATTATGCCATATTGTATGTTGCCATATTGTATGTTGGGGGCAGGGGTGGGGGTAAGCTGATTATGGGGTATGTCAACATAGCAAAGTAGTCCTTGGTCTTGGAAGAGAGTAGTCTATGACATCAGTGCAGAATACCCATGATTGTATACTCTGCAGTATATTCTAGAGTTGTTACCAAGTCTTCCAGTGGGCTGGTTTTATTTTATTAGATATGTAGTAGCAAATTATTTACTTTATTTTATTATATTTATGTGTTGCCTTTCCTCCAGAAACTAAATATCTCCTTACTTTGCCCTGACAGCAGTCCTGTGAGGTAGAATAGGCCAAAAAGTACTGATTAGCCCAGATTGTTCAGTGAGAAGCAGGAGTGGTGGGGTGCAGATTGATGGGTGCTCATCAGGCAAATAAATGATTTGAGCCAGCACTGGCTTGGTATATGTGTGTCCTGTTTGGCTCTTGCATCTGAATGAGGCAGTGAGTTAGTCTCTGTTATTTTCATGTATGTGTGTGTCAAGATCAGAGCCAGCTTCAGGGCTTCCTCTGCTGGCCAAGGACCAGCATAGCAGTCCCAGGATTACTCCCCCAATTTTCTGCTGCTGTCAGGACTCTTATGAGCACCACCTGGGAGCCTTGGGGAAGAGTTATATAAAAAACTGGCTTTTCCCTCCAGAAGTGGCCTTGGCAATGAAGGTTGTCTGACTTGCTTCAGTGTTCCTTTTTCGTTGGATTCTTGAGCCTTGTTCCTGGACCCTGCTTGGGATCCTGCTCCCATTCCTAGACCCTGCCTGACTTCCCAGCCCCTGCTTGCTCCTATTCCTGCTTCAGCCCTCAAGTACCCACTCCTGTCTGCATTGTCTCCTTGGTTTCCTTACTCCTGGCTTGCTTGACCACACTTTTGCCTCTTGGACTGACCTTAGCTTGTTCTCCTCCTGGCACTGACCTTGGACTATTTGATAATGATTTGGATTAGACCCTGAACTCTACCCTGGTTGCCTGGGTCCTGGTGCCTGTGCCAGCTAGTCAGCCACCCATGCCCTGGGGTGCTGACAGTATGTGAGAGATGTATGTTTAGCTTTTCTGTATCTATGTGCTGCAGATTGGAAAAAGGGAAGTTTGTGCTTCCTATTTACCTATCATAGAAAAAGATGTTAGTCTTTTGCTTCCAGGAAAGCATGGACAAGAATTTCTACTAAAATATTACCAAAAATGGTAATAAATGTTTTTGCATTATCATTGTACATGATTTACAAACACAGTATGTGAGTTTAGTATTGAGGACAGAGTATGGGACCCACTATAGGCGACTAGCTCTGAGCCCCATTGTGGTTTTTATCTAGTGCTGCGGAGTCATAAAATAGGAATGCAGAACCTTTTGCCTGGGTGTGAAACCTGGTCTTTTGGGGATTACAGTCCATCACTCTAGGATTCCCCATATAACGCTATCCTTGTTTCCTTAGCCACTTTTAGTCATTCCCCCAAGGACATTTTCAGCAAGAGATGAAATGCCTTACCTAAAGCTTAGTTACTGGTAGTAAGAGCTTTAAGTTGAAATATGCAGTTCTTTTGCCCCTGGTACTTTGCCTTCAGTCATGCTTACCACTGGAATGCAACCCCCAAGAACTTTTCCCAAGTTGAATTTCATTCTTCAATTGAAAAGCTTCAATAATGTTGGCATTAGGAGTCCTTTGTCCCTCTCAGTCAGTCAGTCAGTCAGTCATTTATTTGGCTTATATTCCTCTATACCAGTCTCCAAGCGGATTACAATATAACAATATTTCATAAAATAACAAAACAACCTACAATAAAACAGAGAAATACGCAGCTGAGGTCAGGTATAAGTTAAGATATATTAAAGGTAAAAACTGTATAAATAATATTCAAGTATAAAATCAATTATTAAAAAGTCTGGAGAAGAGGACCGTTTTTGCCTGGCTCCAAAAAGATGGTAAAGATAGGGCCAGGCAAACTACTTTCAGAAGGCCATTCCATAAATGGGGGGCAGCCACTGAGAAGGCCCTTCTTCTATTTGCCATCCTCTTTACTTCCTTAAATATGGCTCTCTCAGAAGGGCCTCCTCACCAGATCTTAGGGACTGGGTAGGAATATATGGTAGCAGGTGGTTCTTCAGGTAGCTTGGTCTCAAGTTGTTTAGGGATGTATATGTTAGCACAAAAACCTTAAATTGTGCCTGGAGCTCAACTGGTAGCCGATGTAACCAGTATAATATCAGGGTGATATGGGCGCACAAACTTGCTTGTACCAGCAATTGCACTGCCCTATTCTTTAACAGTTAGGTTTCCTTGAAGTTTCGGGACTGTCTTCAAGGGCAGCCCCACGTAGAGCACATTAGTCAAGTAGTCAAGCCAAGAGGTTACTAGACTGCGTGTGACTGTGCCTAGGCTCTGTCTGTCCAGGTAGGGTCACAGTTGGTAAATTAGACACAGCTGAAAGAAGGCACTCCTGGCCACTGAATCTACCTGAGACTCAAATGATAGTTTGGGGTCCCCCCAAGCTGCGAACCCTGTCCTTCAGGGGGAGTGCAGCCCCGTCCAGGACAGGTTGAAGGCCCATCTACAGGGCAGATGGATCATCTACCAACAGCATTGAGCTTAGACAGTGATTCAGACAGAGACTGCCTCACCTGGGTTAGATGAAAATGAAATGTAGAGCTGGGTGTCATCAGCCTATTTAGCCCCCACTTTCGAATGACCGCTTCCAGTGGTTTCATGTAGATATTAAGCAGCATGGGGGACAGTATAGAGCCCCGGGGAACTCCCCCAGCATAATTGCTATGGAGCAACTGTCCCCCAGCTCCACCTTCTGAACATGATTGGTCAGATAGGAATGGAACCACCACAACACATTACCCCCAGCTCCCAACCCAGCCAACCTGTCCAGAAGGACACTATGGTCAATGGTGTTGAGAGGATTGCACTCCCCCGCCTCTCTCCCAGCAAAGGTCATCCCACAGGGTGACCAAGGCAGTCTCCATCCCAAACCCTGGCCTAAAGCCCAATTGAAATGGATCTATACAATCTGTTGCATCCAAAAATGCCTGGGGCTGCTTGGTCACCACCTGCTCGAGCACCTTGCCTAAAAATGGGATGTTTGCAACCGGCCTGTAATTTACAATGACCCCTGGGTCCAGGTTTGTTTCTTTGTTTTTTTAAGAAGTGGTCTTCCCACAGCCTTCTTCAGAGAGGCTTGGACCAGTTCCTCTTTCTAAGTCGTGCTCAGTCAGATTCACCTGTATCTCCTCCACTTACGCTCTAGTCATCTCCTTTCTTGGGTGATTTCCCAAGATAACCTCTCCAGCCTTCACAATGCATGGCTCTTTGAAGAGCCATACTGACCCTCCAGCTGCTCCAGGAGAGAGGTGGCAGAGATAATAAGAAGAGGATCTTGGGATCAGCAGGAGTAAGCGCTTTTAAGATTGTGAGTCCCCTGGCAGGTGTCCAGCCTGGCCAATCCATGACACTGTGCCTGGGAACTGGTATGTAGCCATTTTGTGGGTTGGGTATCTCTACTTTCCCCTCCTGGGAAAGGTCTTCCAACAATACACTAGTCAGCATGTTTGTAAGGTGGTTCTTTTCAGCAGTATGAGAGTAACAAGGAGCAAAAGCAGCTCCTAGGAAAAGAACTCTTGTGTGTGTGTGGAGGGGAGGATGTGTGTGCACATGCACTCATACACACATGCATGTCTGTGAACATATCAGCCCCAAATGTAATTAGAGAGCAACTCTGCAGGTATGTTATAAATAACACCCACTATAATGTAGGGGTTTAATTTGCGCTTTCATACCATGTTTAGACCTGGGTTGTTTCTCTGAAAAAGAAAAGCTGCATTCAAGAGTCCTTACCTGCTCAGGTTTTTTAAGTACTACTCTATATTTTAAAAACTTTTATCTCTGTGTTCAACACAGATCCATGTTAGGAATCTGTACATTTGCCTGGATCTTTAGAATATGCATAGACATGTAACTTTTAGTTGTGTGTTGCATAGATTTGGAAATTATTGTAATCTGTTATTTAAAATTAACTAGCTAACCATGCTAACAATAAGCTAATCTTTGATCGTTGCTGCTTGATCATGCATTGCTATCATTGCTGGTAGTTCTTTGCATGGAGCGTTTTGGCTTGCAGGCATCCCAAGCCATGTTCCTCAAACCCTAATTTGTGTTATATATAGGACATATTGTACATCTCCCAGCAAACGTAAATTGGCATTGAATTCTTGTAGCTGTTAAGAATGTTAAGCAGCCACATAACATGGAAAACTGCTGTTTGCAAATTGTGCTATCAAATGGAAATCAAAATTTTGCTGGCAGTGACATAGATTTGCACGTTTCTCTTGATACAAGCATGCCCTGGAGAGCACATTGTAAACATAAGACTGTGGTTCTGCAATTGCCTGAAATCCTCTCCTTGCTGAATCCACACTCATTGTGACTTCATTAGGATACATTTAGCTTCATTAAAAGATGTTTCCTTGCAGCACTTCCTTATGATCAGAGGTTAGCGGGGAGTAGATAATACAGTCAGCCAAGAACTAAGGCACTCACTGTCTAGAAAAAGTGCAGTTGGAAGCAAGACCCCAGTTGCAAGAATCCAAATCCCTAGTGAGCAGTTATTTGCCTATAAAAGAAAACCACATTGTATTAGTAGGAAACACTATAGGCTGTTCTGGAGTACTAAAGGTCACAACTCTGTAATGATTGTAGAAATAAAGGCTGGAAAATTGCATGTTTGGGTTCAGCTACATCATATAAGTTGCAAGTGGCATTAGCAGTGAAGTCACAGTGCTTGCCTGAAGTGTTTACGATGTGGCTGTGTGGATTTGAAGCACTGCTGCAAACAAACTGCAATGTGTGGTCTTAAAGCTGTTTATATTTGAAGACAGGCATATTTATTATATTATAGAAATGCATGTGGATGGAAATAATGTTACCTCTGGGTAGATCACATAGTGTACTTGTGCATTCTCTCTCTCTCTCTCTCTCTCTCTCTCTCTCTTGCTGCTTGTTGTGTTCTTTGTATGTGGGAGGCACCATTGCGCTCCTTGGGTATTTGGAGAAGTGCACATAAACACAACCAGGACAACTTAAGCTGAAGAGGGGAATAAACAAGTCCTCCCCCCCCCCCATGATTTAAGATTTAAAGTTGTATGAACATTAGGAAAAGAAATGTGCATTAGAAACAGAGCGAGGAAACCAAATACTCATGTAGTCCAGGTCTATGAAGCTACACTTCTACCAATACGAGGCAGGGTAAATGTCAGAGTAGAAGCTATACCTTTTGCTTTTTAATCTAAACACTGTATATGCAATATTGTAATATAGCATTTCATCCAGGACTGAGGCACCAATCACCATGCTAAGCAGTAGAGAAAGATGTAGAGAGGGAGGAGATAGAGAGTCTGAGAGTCATTTGGCAAGAGGTGGTTACTAAAGTCCATTCACTGGAGTTCAGCCCCTAGTCAGTAATGAGTTGCCTGTATCTGTCTGAAGCTGAAGGTGAGCCAAAAGCCAAGAAGAACCCAACAGGATTCCTTGAGCCTACAGAAAGCAGAGCTGTGATGTTTGTGTGTTTACTTTAAAAAGGGACACGTTTCAATCTGCAACTTGACCTTGCAGCAGGCCTGCAGATAACTACTACAAAGAGCAGGAAGGAATGCAGAGCCATGCTTTCCAAAGATTTCATGGGATTTCCTTACCTAGGCAGTGGAGATAATAAAACCATATTGCCCTTTATTAAACTGTAGCCCCAGAGCTGAGCACATTCTTTTCAGACCCCAAGAGTGCTTGTGAGAAGCCTCATAAATGAAGAGAAATTAGATTTCTAATCTTATGATAGCTAGTCTGCCAGGAACATAGGATTTGTTGTAGTGGATTATACCATCGGGTTTCCTGCTCTAGAGTCTTGAGCTTGAGAATTGCTAGTACCTGAAGTATCAGAAGAGGAAAACAGCAATTATATAAAGCTTCATTGGACGTGTGTGTGCGTGTTAGAGTGAGAGACAGAGATAGAGACAGACAGTGTTGCATTCAAAGTCATGTCAGTACAGTCTTTAGATTGTACTTTTGTTAATAAAATTAATAAAATGACTAGAAGAGGGATTGTAGCTCAGTGACAAAGCATCTGCTTTGCATGCAAGTGTCCCAGGTTCAGTCTTTGGGGTTTCCTGGCATCGTTAACAAAGCAGTCACCTGTCAGGATAGATGCTACTGAGCTTGACTGGACTAGTGCTGAGTAAACAGTTGCCTGACATGTATGTTGCTTGGTCCTTATCCTTCCTCTTACAGCATATTCTCTCTTAATTACTCTTCTTGGTGTGTATGTGAATTGCTCCTGAAAGCAGTCAGGTGCAGTTGAGAGCTATGTCATGTTGGATGAAAGTCCACCTGTTTTTCACACCAAGCCAAGCCAATCTCACCTTGGGTATGTCATTGAGCTGTAGGTCAATGGGTGGGAAGAAGTTAGATCTCCAGATGCTTGGAACCAGCTCCCAGCAGGGGCTTCTGGAAGATGATGTCCAAAATGTTAGGAAATCTACTTTCTGCCCACTCCTGCTATAGGCAACAGTATTTGGCAAAAATATTCATGCACAGGCACACATGTGACAGAAAGTCCAGTCTGTATTGTCCAGCACGATGTTTTGGTGCAAGATACATATTATTTGCATGAAAATAATATGAAAAGCAGGGTAAGGCCTATGGGTCAATTGGCTAATGCTAGAGAAGTCTCTGCACATTTGGTCCAATGTAGAAATGATCAACTGAACTAGCACCAGTCATGAGTTAAGTTTAAGACACACTTTTCACCGACTGTCTTCTAAGTATTTGTGCTTATTATGCTTAATGATACAGATTAAAAAATTATCATTAAACTTCTGTTCAAAATATGTTAAGTCTATACCACATGTTGACACCGTGCTCCACATAGAGTGCAATCCTATACATATCTCCTTAGAGGTCTGTGGAACTTACCACTGGGTAAATATATATAAGATGTTTTTATTTATTTATACATGTATGTATAGGCTGACTATAACTGCTGAGGCCTTCCTAGGAGGCTTACAATAGTGCTGCAGATTGCAGCAATAATCAGTCATATGGTCAGTGAAGGGGCAGGACGGCATCCCACCTTGCTTTCAAACAACCAAAGGTATCATCTTTAAACTGAAGGACTAGCGATCAGAGCAATGGGAAGGCCAGACCATCAATAAACTTCTCGAGGGAAAACCACTATTTTGTTTATAGTCAAATACATCACTTGAGAACTGAAGTCAGGCACAGTCCCTGTCCATCCATAGCTACTATGGGTCCCACTCATGAGCATGCCTTGCAGTGTTTGCTTCTCTGTTGAACATGCTTTGCTGGCTTGTCCACAATTTCCAAACGTGATACAGGCCTTTCTGCACACTCACAGCCCTGCTCCAAACATAACCACATTATGGACAATGATGTTGTTCAGGAAAAGCTTATTCAGGTTCTTGAGTTCTATTATTGCTGCCTACATAAGGCTACCACTCTGTCATAAACTTCAATATACCTATTTGCTTGATTCCAGTGAAGAAACTTAGATTTCCTTAAAGCCTGCTGCCTGAGACAGCTGACTTCTAGGAAGACAAAAGCAGAAAGTACTCTGCAGATTTTCCAGTTCTGATCCAGATAAGCTCTGTGGTGATAGTTCATTTCTAATATATTAGAAGTAACTTGAGAAGAAGTAAGAAAAGCCTCTTCCACCTTTTATTACTAGGGGGCTCATTACCCAGATTCAAGATTCCAAAAACAGAATTTTCACAAGAGAGCTAAAGTAACAATTTGGGCACTGAACGCTGTTGATAAGCATGGCATGTTAAAAGCTAATGTAGACCCTATGCAGTGAACCATTTCCACAGAAAGATACGTCTTTATGCTTATTCCCCCCACTCTTACTGTGGAGACAAATGAATGATTGAACTGGGAGACCCTGCAGGTATCTTGACTGTACTTTCTCACTCACCCTGTGAGTTTAAACTAACTTGCAGGCAGGGACAGAATGATGCAATAGTTAGGCATGGGATCTCTTGAGAATGAATGCAGGCTCTTATTCATTCTTCTCCCTAGGTACAAATTGGAACAGGTGGGACAGAAATATATACTTTTAAAGATCCCATGCTACCATCTTTAAGCAATATGCATGCTCTTCTTGTTTTGGAGTGGAAAACTACCCCGTGGCTCCCCAGAACTGATTCTGATAGGGACTGGTTGTCTAAGAAGTATAGAGGATTCTAGAATGAGGGAGAATTACCTTAGCATTTCAGTGTAATGGAAATTTTTAGGTGTTACTCTGCACTACCTGCGCTCCTCCAGCTCTCTCTTTTGCAAAGTTTCTGTGCATTTCATATTCTTCCTATATGGTTTGGCTGACACTGCTTGCAAGAGACAGAAAGGCAAGGAAAGGTAAGCCATGTTAACAAAGGTTAAATATTTAACGAAAACAGCGAGAGACTGGTTTATTCTGGAATTTTGTAAAGCATTTCATTCTTATATTTCATTCACTATGAAAGTATCAGCTTTGGGTAAGGGAAGCCTATTTGTAGCCACTCCAAAAGCATTAGAAGTACTGTTGTCCTTGAATCACAAAGGGGAACAAACCTTTATTGAAGCTTTCCATCTTCAATGTTCATTAAAATGGATGTGTTCAGAAGGTATTAGAATGGGCAATTTCACTGGAGCCATTCTCCAAAATTGATCCTAGTGCTGTTGACTCCTTCTCTCCCTGCTTCTTCCTCTTGTCACCTAGCAGCATCTCTACCTATTGTTATACTTAATCCCAATACTGGCTTCACTCTTCCATTGTAGTGAAAGCATTTGAGGGAAAAGAAGAGACAAATACCTATGAAATAAGGACCCAGTGACAGCTTTGATATTCTCTAATACTCATCACCATAGAAACACCTTGGACTGTATGGATTCTTCACAAGAAAAAATGCTAATCTAGCTCCGTTTAGGTAATGAGGTCTGGCCCATACAGATCTCTTCAACTCCTCCCTGAGATGCTGTTAGGAACTACTTGGGCATATTTTGAATTACCCCGTGTTCTTCTAAATTTGTGCCACATGAGTGCAAGTTCTTCAGTGTATTGTTTCCTGGAGAGTCTTTTTCTATGCTAAAAGCACAGATAACATCTTCACTTAAGTCCAAGCTTATACTGTGCTGTTCATTACTTTTGATGCAGGATTAGCTTTCTGTGACAAGAGTCTCCTATATGCAGCTCTGATCATATCATGAAGCAGAAGTCAGTGACAGTTTGCAGCACTGTAGCATGACTATCAAGCTTCAGTGTCTTCTTAACCTTATGATGCTGTTGGTCATGAACAGATCTTTGGTGGTGTGGCTTGTCATGTCATCCAGACTGGGGCAGCATGGTTTATCTGAGGGGGCAGTGACTATTAAATAACCTACGAGCTGTTGTTCAGTTGAGCATTGCTGCCCCCTCTCAAACAAGTCGTGCTGCCTAGGTTAGATGATACAGCAAGTCGTGCCACCAGTGGTAATTAGGAAAATGTTTCTGACTTATTTCCCTTACTGTGTTCGTGTAAACAAGCTGTAAGTCAAGATTACTGGATCACAAGTTTCAGTTTCCTAACCAGCTGCAGCACTGAGTTTCATTGTAGGTTAGGAAATATGCTAAGTAAAGGGATTAGTGTATAGAACCGGTTGCCAGATGCGTGCTATTGAGAGAAAGAGAGAGAGAGAGAGAGAGAGAGAGAGAGAGAGAGAGAGAGA
>NW_025336346.1:19289685-19317328 GCF_004798865.1 Varanus komodoensis
TTGGTAGGAGGGAGCAAAAGGTTAGGCGGGCAATGTGCAGCCAATTTTACATAATCCTTTCACCACCTTAGGTAAAGTCTCTGTACTGTTTAGAGTGACAGCAGCTTCTATAAGCAGGGATCTGTTTTTTGCCATTTCCAGCACTGAGCGATGGCCAACAAGAGCATTTGTCCCACCTCACTGGTCCCCTTCAGATAAATAATCACGATAATAAAGGCCAGCCCTCAGAAGAAGTTACCACTTAAAGAATAGGCTGCCAAGCGAGTGTAGCCCCAAGAAGTATGGGAGGCTCAGCGGCCCTTGACGACAAATGAGTGCTCTGGCTTCCTCATAAACACCTCGGTCTGAAGCCAGGATGTTTATGGGCATGAGGGATGTTTATTGTCTTGTACTTATTCTGCTGCTGCTGGGTTATTGCTAAAGTCAGAAATAATAATAAAACTCGCTGTGTGTGCGTGAGTGCATGCGTGTGTTTGGCAGTTTATTTTTGTGAGTTGACTGAGTTCCCTGAAGTCTGTATGGCTTCACTGTGAAGTCCTTAAATAATCAACTGGCTAAGCAAAGGGAGAAACAGAGACAGCTTGGCATTGGTCTGGCAGTATAACAACAATCTAACTAGAAGGAGGATCACCCTATCAAAAGAGTCCAGTACAAATCTAAGAGACAAAATGGTGAAACAGCGGGCCTCTGTATACTGCCACTTGTGCTGTTTTCAAGGGTGCATGATCATTTGGAGAAAGTTTGTCAACTGTGGGATGCTGGCTGCCATTTTTGCGATCCTCTTTGCTAAAAAGAATCTGGCTTCCTCCCTGCTTGTCTAACTTACACTAAAGTTTTCTTACACTAAGTTATACAAAGTTGTGTAATTAAACCAACTCAGAGTTTGGCAGAGAAAAGTTCAAAGCAAGGGAGGGAAGGGACAATTATTTCAGTTTCCATAAAAAGGTGTAATAAAGAAACTGTTAAGATTGTTTACCAAGGTCAAGAATTAAAATTGAGGTGTCTCAGTTGCAGCTAAGTTAAGTTATTTAGGATTTTTTAAATTAAGGAGGTGTGTCCAAAGCCCAAAGAGTCCAGAGAAGATGTTGAAGCTCTTTCCTAATTTTTATGTCACAGACAATCACCTCGTTCTGAAAGATTTAGAAGTCCAGGGTGTCCTGAAATTTTAGGTACTTGGAATCGATAACCCTGGCATGCCTTTAGGTCTGGCCATCATTATTGTTGTTTTCAGAGAGAGCCTTGATTAGCTAACATGAGCATTTGGCAGAGGCAACTGGCTTTTTTCTGGAAACATCATGTTTCATGTTGCTGATATTGGTCTTTGTAGCATTGTGCAGTGCTATGTTAACTCCTGGACTCTGGCAGCTATACACCTGCCTTTGCTTAAAGTATTGTCTGCTGGGAATGCTGTGAAACATCCATTGTGAGGTTTTTTCATACTGCCTCAGTCCATTTTTATGGTCTTTGCTTTACAGGACAGTAGCCAACAGGGGACTTAGAGTCATTGTTGAAAATACTTGCCATTTTTTTTAAAGGATACCTTTTTTTCCTTGTGTGAGTCATATTAAGAGCTATACTGTATAGCAACAGGCGGCCTCCATAAATCACTGACTCTCCTCTTCTTCTCTTTTCCCCTTTTCTCTCTGTTGCCAAGCCTGCTGATTTGGATGCCTGGGTAAGCTCCCTTTCTCCCTGCATGCTTGTACTATTCCCCACCTACAGGACTCCCTAATTCAGTAGTAAAATTTTCTTTTTCTTCGTTTTTTCAACATGATAGAGAAATATTGGAGATAAAGGAAGACAAAGAACTTTGGAATGACTTGGCAAGTCTGAGAAGTTTGGGATAATTAGTGAGAACCCTATCAAATACATCTGAAGGGCAGAAAGCTAGCTAATGGAGTGCAGTCTCATTTGTACTCCTGCTTTATTCCAGATTGGTGTGCCAAGAACTATATTCACATTGTGTACCCTGCAAGTACAGAAAGTGCTTGCTGAAGAATTGGTCTCATTTTAAGGCAAATTTCTAGCTCACATGATAGTGGAAGAAAAATTGATAACCCATCAGCTGTCTATAAACTGGGTATAAGTTTAAACTGGTAGCCAGTCATTATTTCCTTATAGCTGGTTGTGAGCCCCAACTTAGTACAATGTTGTAAGCATCAATTGCTGACAAATATCCCTGCCAATGGAAGATCTATGGAACATTTGAAAAGAGAGGAAGGGGTGTAATGTGATTATTCAGTAGTGATGAAAAGGCACTCTGTGCATGCTCAGAATGAAGAAATATTTTCAAAAGTCTCTTTTGGATTCATATTGTTTTCCCTAGGTATAAATCCAATTTAGCATTCAGTATTTTGGCACATCCAAAATGATAGTCCAAAAAGTTGTTGCATCTTTTCCTTAGTTTCCTCTTTATTATATTTAGTTACAGCAAATGCTTGTAACTTTATGATTTTATGTATGTTACTTCCACAGACTTCAGTGGCTCTTACCGGGAACAGAACAGAGAAAGTTTTCAGTTTGACATACCTTGTCTTTACTAGACACTTTGCAGATGCTGCCTGTTGTGTCCAGTGAGAGAGGGTGTAGGAGAGTGTGAGTATATATGCCATAGGAATGGCCTTGAGAAAAGTGAAACAGAAATTAAAGTACTTTATTCCAGAGAGCCCAGTTTCTTATGAAGCTAACCAGCCAAGGTCAGATGATCCCTCTTTCCAATATCGTGGCTAGAGTGAGGGAAGTCACGTGTTTCCTTCTTCAGCGATTCCAGCAATTTGTGCTGCCAACTCAAACGCAAACAATCAAACTAAAGGTCATTAATTTGACAAGAAAAATCTTGTAGTTAAGTGAAGGCAGTTTATCCTTTTTTCTCCTTCCTATTTCATTTTATTTTGTTGCTTTTGTGGTTTTTCTATAGCATACATATTTGAGAAGGAGGGATGGGGAGATGAAGACCAACTGGTAATCTTGAAATGAAAGGGAGATGAAGAACACTGAGCATTATACCATTATACTTCTTTATGGTCTCTGTGCAATCACACACATAGGCTTTGCCATGGAGCACAAGGCCTAGACTGGATAAAAACTTACATAGCTCAGCACCACGGAGTGGGTGGGAGGCCTCTTCCCACCCCTTCTGGGTGCCTGAATAAAAGGAGGGTGCCTACTCTCTCAGTTCTTGGGAAAGGAAGCATCTGCCTGATCATCTCCGCAATGCAACCAGGCTAGTCCATGCTGAGGTGGAAAAGCTGGCCAGGTACCAGATAGAAGCAGCCAGACATCATGTTGACTGCAGTGGCAAGGCGATGATGGCAGTGGTAGTGGTATGCCGCCATGCCTGGCTATGGTCAGCAAGCCTCCCCCAGGAGACACGGACCCGCATCGAGGACTTACCCTTTGATGGGGAGAGCCTTTTTAACGTGTACACTGATGAGGGCATGGACTCTCTCCACAAAGCCTACACCGCTGCCAGGTGTATGGGGTTCATGCGCAAGACACAGCTGCACAAGAGGCAACACCAGCCACCACTCTTTCTCTGACCGATTCCTCTGGTTCAGGCCAGTGCCCCCCCCCAAAAGGCGTGATGCCCAGCCATGCCAAAGCCCCTCCCAAGCGCCAGGACAACAGGTGCAGGCAGCCCCGCCCCACCCTTCCCTCACAAGTTCACACACCATCTGGCTCAGTATCTTCCAGCCTGGGAGGCCATCACTTCAGACTCCTGGGTCCTTTCCATAGTCCAACAGGGGTACCGGATAGAATTCAATTTCCTACCACCCCTGGGCCTCATTAAAACCACATCACCCATGCCAGCTCTGATGGCAGAGGTTGAGGCCTTGTTGTCCAAGGGAGCAATAGAGAAGCCCCCCATGGACTGACATACGGGTTTCTGTTCCTGATACTTCACTGTACCCAAGCATGATGGAACCCTTAGGCCAATATTGGATCTCAAGGCAGTCAACAAGTTCATAATGCTCAAGCGGTTCAGGGTGGTCACTCTCTACTTGCTTAGAGAAGGGGACTGGTTTGCCTCCATCGACCTGACGGATGCCTATATCCATATAATGATCCACTAGCTTTATATGCACTTCCTCCACTTTCAGATTGGCCAAGAGGCCTTCCAATTCTCTGTCCTCCCTTACGGTTTGGCTACTGCCCACAGGACTTAACAAGGGTATTGCAGTGGTCTGTGCCCACCTCAGGCTTCAGGGCATCCAGGTCTCTCCCTACTTTGACGATTGCCTCTGGCAGCCAGGGTGCTCCTGCAAGGAATCCACCACGTGTGGCCTTCTGCAGGACCTAGGGCTCCTCATCAATAATGACAAATCTTTTCTCTCCCCTACACAGTCTATCATCTTTATAGGGGCTTGCCTGGATTCCAGGCCCTCCAGGGCATTTCTCCCATAGCACTGGCAGAAGCTCTTGCCTCACTGTCCACATCCGTCAGTACCATGGTACCGTCCACCACCCCCACCATCCAGAGGCTCCTAGACCTCATGGGCACCACCGTGTCAGTCCATCAGCTCACACAGCTCCGGATGAGGCCCCTTCAGCTTTGGTTCATGGAAGCCTTCACCATGGACAAAGAACCCAACACCACCAGACAGATCCCCCCTCAGGCGGTCAGAGACTGTCTCCGTTGATAGGGCAACATCGACAATCTCACCACTGGGGTCCCCTTCTCCCCTCCAGATGGTCACAGCAGATGCCTCAAACACAAGCTGGGGCACTCACTGCGTAGACATGTGTGCCCAGGGCCTCTGGGCACAACATGAGTCACAACTCCACATCAACCTCCTCGAGATGCTGGCAGTGCACAAAGCCCCCATGCCCTTTCAGAACTCCCTGACAGGACAGTATGTTCAGATCGCCACAGACAACACCACCGTCATGTACTATCTGAACAAGCAAGGTGGACTCGCTCTCCCTGCCTGTCATCCCTCACCTCCACCATCTAGAGAGGGTGGTGCCTAGAGAGGGGCAAAGCCCATGTGTGTGAATGCACAGATGACCACTCAAAGAACTACAGTTACAGGTAAGCAGAGCTGCCTTCCTTCTAGTTCTCCCCAGTGATTGTTTTCCTTTCGTGAATCAGCCAATTTCCTAAAAGTAACATTAATATTCACAGTTTAGTGTTGAGTTGTACGTCATACCTTCCAACTAAAACTTCTACATCAATTTCCAAGCAGAACAATTTGCCAGGAGCTAGCTTAGACCAGAACAGCAGCATCAGCAGGAGAATGGCGCTAACACGTACAGTAAGAACCAGAGAGCACTGCTTCAGTTCTTTGAGAAAATCAGGATATTATTTACATATGCCACTGCAGAATAATCAGGAAATTTACAAAGAGAGTTACTCATGAAATGCTTCAAAGTTCCTTGTGTATGGCAGAGTCTAAATCACTTTACTAGTATCCAAAATGGTAATAATGAGTAAAGAAAGCAGTTTCCCATTGTAGATTTCCCAGATTGTAACCTCTATATAAGTCTAGCTCCCTGAAGACAAACAAACAGTAAATTTATGAATGGCCGCCAGTACCAGGAATTTGACTGAATGCCTAATATTCAGTGCAGGGACATACACTTCTATCCATTTTTCTAATTAAGAAAATGAGTGCCCTGGCTGGGTATGTAGGTGGGCTGATAACTTCTCTTTTCAAGTTGTTCTTCTTATCTGAAACCTTAAACGCAGGAGCCAAAAATGAATAGAGGCATTCAAAGGGGGTGTCCATGTTGGAGTGAAGATCAATTGGGCAGTCATAGAGTTGATGAGGAGGCAACATTTCTGCTTCTGCTCTTTTAAACATATCTGCAGAATTTCAGTACAGCAGAACCCCAGTGTCCTTTGGTTCAGTAACTGCGTTTTCAGTTAACCACGGTTAACCTCAGCCTGAAAAAGACGCTGTAAAGTGCCAAAGAGAAGTGCTTCCCATAAGCACAAATTCTTGATTTAATAGGGAAAGAAAAAAAATCATATGCTGAGGTAAAAATGAATTGCATTGTGAGCAAAGAAATGTATATAGTATATAGTGTTCACTGTTATCCATAGTTTCAGGCATCCACTGTGGGGCTTGGAACTGATCCACGCAGGTAAGTGGGGGCTGCTCTATTTCCCTAATAGTGATACTGTAGAAGAGGACTCCTATGAAGCTATGGGGGTTCCCAGGAAGGGCACACTTTTCTCTGTGGACCCTTTTAGGTTAAGCATAGAATGCAATGGTAACAGGCAAAAATTTGGCAGTGAGAACACTGGAAATAACTCTGCCTTAACTCCATGGTATTATTGGATAATAGGCTATTAGCCAAGTTATCCCCCAAGGTATTTTGAGATGGGAGAATTGACTAGGTCAGAATTATAGTGTCTCATGGAGCTATAAGGCACCTGTGCCGCTAGGGAACTGGCTTCTTAGTTGACTGGCTCGGGTGACAAAGTTGAGTCATCCAACCTTTTTCCTACTGGATGGAAATCGCCCTGTCACATGTGGGGGCCCTGCAGAGCTTTGGCAAGTTAGCTTGGTTTGTCAGGCAGCAGCAAAAGAAACCAGCTAAGTAAAGACTGAGCTCATTTGGCTGCCCTGTCCTGTCTCTGTTTTTGAGAAGTGTCCCTCCCAAACAACGCACCTGATTGCTCTCAGACTTTGCAGTAGAATGAACCACAGTGATGGGGTCCATGATTGAGAAAGAGAAGGATGTATTCTCCCCTTGCCTGTCATGAGTTCATTCTGCCAGGTTATGGCTAATCTGGTCACAAATTTTGATACATTTGTCTAATGCTGTGGGAGTACAATTAATGCAAGCTCATCTTTCAAGGCAGGGTTTAGACAAGAATGGAAGTGGAAATGTTGAGCAGCTGTATTTCTAGTCTGTGTCCACTGCTAATCCATGGATCTCAGCGACATGCTAATACTAAGATCTGGAGAGAAGGTTGTTTCCAGGCACGCAACGGCTGTGTTCACATTATCTGTAGTACACAAATAATTGGTGCAGTTTATGTTGCATTAGTGACCTGCCTTGATATTTACATTTGCTATAATAGTGACTATTATGCTAATCCCAAGAACACACATGGTGCAAAAGGATTCAGATAATAGCACTGTCTGATTAAATGTATGCATTTTGAGTTTCATGGAACACACTTCCTCCAGCATAAACAAAGAATAGCTCTGGGAAGCATAGAAGTCAATGCATACTGTAATTATTTCCATACCCTAGTTTTAACACACTGTTTCTCAGAATTGTCCTTATATTTACTCACTGTAAATTTAAAATAACTTAAACTGCTTGGACTTCCTGACAAGAAAGGTTAAAATGTGAGGTAGAGGGTATTTGGTACTTGCTTGCCAATTGAACCTTTCATACTTTTATCAATCATTTGTCCTCCTGATTGTTTCTAATTGTTGGGTGTTGCGAGCTTACAAGTGTGGTTTTAGTCTTCTCATCCTTTTGTAGCTATTAATGGGTGGGTCAAAGAATTTATAACCTAGGATCAGCTTGATTGATTTTCCTCAGGAGATATGGAAATACTTGTTAAGGCAGAAGTGAAGAGTGTTAGTTACCAGTAGTAGGCTAAATATTTGGACTTTAAATACAGTCAGAAAGCATCCTCCACCAAGCAGACTTTCTAATTTTGTGTAATCTGAATGCATAATATATTCATATCCCTGTTCAGCCTTGTAAATGCAAACATGAAATAGAATCACAACTCATAGACTTTCTAATTAGAATCGGGATATAATATTTCCCTATCACATTATGCTTTTTCCTGCTGGTATAGATGTTTTGCATGAAAAGTGTCTGAAACATTTTTAGCTACCTGTGGAGTCCATACGCTCTGAAATTATAATTTCAACTGCAGCCAACTTGTTCTGGAACATCACAGGCTTCAGGTGGGGAATAAGGAGCAGGCTGGAGGGAGCACTTAAAAATATCCTGTATTCATACAAAATGTCCCTGATTGCCTAACCCAGTTTTGTAACGTTTGATATGGAGAATATTTCAAATAACACCTTTCCTTGGTATCCCATATATATTTCAAGTATCATAAAAACAACATCATGTATTTTAGTTCCCAGTAATAACAGCTGGGGGTAAAGTTAAAAAGCAAACACATCTTTTTAAGCTGAGTGGAATGCTATGCGGTTAACTTTCCTTTTCGCCTTAGCCCACCCACAAGAATCACTTTAAAATGAACAAATTAGTTTTAGGGTGTGAGTGAACCCCACCCCCCACCCCCTCCAAGCTATACTGTAAGCTATACTACACTAGTGGGAAGACTGATCAAGAAATGTGCCAGCACAACTGTGTTAACACTCCTGCCATTTCAGGATCTCAGTTTTAGATCTTCATCACTGTGTAATGGGAACTTTGCATGGGATAGTCTTTTGTTGCTTCATTAACTTTTGAGGAAAAGCCGTGGTTATAATATTCTAAAGTTAGGGATATTCCTTTTTAATTGCAACTCTTTCTCATAATAAGATAAAGAGACATGAGGCATTTCTCTCTTCTCACACGAATTGGAGGAATAGGAAGCAATGGTGCAGAAAGGCTGAAATTTGGAGCCAGACCTGGTGGTCTTTCAGCCTGGACCCTCCCTTCTAAAAGCCCACTCAGGGAGCAGTAGCTGATGGGGTGGCAGCAGACAAGCCTGGAGCAAGCACCTGGGTCAGCATAGGCATGCTGGGGCCCAGCAGGACTGACTTCTTTCCTTTAAAAGATATGTTATAGTCAGGGGGCAAGTGGCTGGGCATGTACATGTGTCTAGAAGCTCATTTTATTTATTTATTTTTAGTTTGAAAATATGTTTTCCTTTTCTACAAACAATGGGCATGCTCAGAGTTTTATTAAAATCAGGATTAGCAAACAGTTTTGTTTGCTTGCACCCTCTAATACTTCAGGAAAGTAGAAGCAGTTGCAAAGCATGCAATGACTGTCCAGGGACACTGTGGAGAAAGGTTCATAACTGAATTAATGTTCATGGCTGTGTGAAGTGGGGGAGAAATAACTTCATTATGTGCAAGGTCTAAAATTACCTAGCTGCATCATTTTGCTTGGTGATGGAAGTCAGAAATAGAAAACCGCATCGTACTCTAGCCACTACACCTTGCTGCCTGAGCCCATACATTTGTATTTTCCCAATCTGTAAGTAATTCACTTGATTTAAATTAGAAACTGATGGGTTTGAAGCAATCATTTTTCTGTAAGAAGCATTTGCCAGCTTAATTTTGGAAAGCCTCATTGAATGTGTTAACTAAAAAGAAAGGGTCAGACCCTCAGACTTGGGGTCTCAATCAGTCTTCCAGCTTCCCCAGAAAACCCTTATCCTTATCCTTTCCCTGTCTTGCCCCTTTTGCTCAGCCAACAATTCTTTGGTGTTTCCTGGCTTTTGCACTGTTTTCCCTTGGTTCTGAAAGGTTGAAATCCCTCTCCCATGGCTTAGTTACCTGCAACAAGAACTTTAAGTTAGAATATGCTGGTATTTGAAAGGTTAGGCTCTATCCTATTGCACTAGGCCTCATGTACCCCTGGAAGATGGCTGGCAAGAGCTTCTCCAAAGTGGAATTCAGACTTTGGTCTGCTGGAGGTTCCTCACCCCTATTCTAAAGTTATGTATGCAGCTGATAGTTTATTTGAATTAACCCATAAGCATCATAGAATGAGCATCACAATGAAGCGAGGTTAGGTGAGATTAGTTCTGGCAGAGATATGATATGAACCTGTCACTCTTCCTTTCTTGAACATGTTCATTCCCTTCTCTATGGGAGGTATTTGCCCAGCTGAATGTTTAGTGTAAGCATATACCGAACCTCTATGTTACAACTTTTTACAACTCTCAGTAGAGAAGGAAGGAGAAGAAAACACTTGGCAACTTGCATTTTCAGATGTTGCTTTTTTCCTTTCTATGGCAGGTGACCAGAAATGACAGGGCTGAGCCCACAAGAATTTTTTTCTGTCCAGGCTACTTAATCATAGTTCTGGGGCCAGTTGCTTACTCCCTCTATGAATTACATCTGTCACAGCTCCCTCCCTTATTGCTGGCCTATGTACTGTAGGCAACAGCTCATGTGTCTTACTGTAAGAATGCCAGTTGAGTTGTGGGATCTTTGTTGTTGTCCTTGCATGCTGACCCTTTGCCATTTTCCTTTCCAAAAGTCTGAGGCAGATTGGGATCAATTTCAGTCCACCCTTGTCCCATACTTCCTCCCTCCATTGACTTTCTTCTCTCCCATTTTTGCTTTCTGTTGTGTTAACACTCAGTTTTTCATTTTTCCTAGTCACAAGAGTTGCAACGGAAGGATGAAGAGCAGAAGCGAAGAGAAAACTTCTATAAGGAACAATTGGCCCATATTGAGAAGAAGGTGAGGCAGTGTTATCTATTATTGACTGAAGGCTGTAGGCTGAATGCTGTTGGGCACACACCTTGATCTGCGTAGATCTGCCGAGATAAGAAACAAGTACCATCCTGCTGAACCTTAGAACTGTCAGCTCCTATCATGTATCCTTTGGGGTCCTTCTCCCAATCAGTTAAACTGCTTCAGAACTGTTCAACAATTCGCATTTAAAAGACAATTTTAACTGGATGATTAAAAAAAATACAGGTTTATAATACACAGTGCCCCCCTCCCCACCACAGCTCACATACACAGACACTACGGGGTTTGGTTGAAAGTGAAGTTGCCTTTTAAAAATTCCCTTTATTAAAAAGTTCACTTTTAAAAGTATCTATGAAAGTAACTTTGGATCATTATATACATATGAATTAAAGTTGTTATTATTAATTTATCTCTGGGGAAACTAACAGATCAAAGTGTGTTGCTGCAAACTGCTGTCTGCTCCTTTGCTAGATAAGCCTTTGAAACAAACATAATTTAAAGAGATACCATCAAGCATCTTTTCAGCCTGAAATGACCTTTGGAAATCCATTTAGGGATTTGACTCTCTCCCTTGAATGTGGCGTTTGCTTCTGTTTAATTGTTTACCATGATGAGTTTTTAAAAATTGATGGTGTAAGAATTGGAGCTGCCACATTATTCCTTAGGAATTAATGTGCTCTTTTCACTTCCCAGCTAAATGAACCAACATTTGCTGCAGATTTTGCTTTTGTGCTTTTTTTAAATAAATGTGTGAAGAATAATATTCCACAACTTTAAAGCAATTAGACCTCTCGACAGGGTTTGTACATTTGTCTCCTAGTGCTGTTACTGGATTTGTTTGAGGAGGCAATGGTAAGCCAATGGCAGCCAAACATTTTTGTTAGTTGCTGCAATCAAGGCCAAAGCCAATAAGAGTGTTACTGCCACCCCTTCTGCATTGGTTTGGTTTTGTCCCCAGTTTATGGAGAGAGCAGAATAGGGTGGAAGAGGTTGACAAGAGTGACCTGAACTATGGTACTTGTCCTGCAGTTTAGGTACCCATGTCTCAAATGAATATGGTTCCCTGAGGACAGTGGATTCATGCATTAGTTTTGACAATCATCACATTAGGGGGCAGCCGTAGCTGAGTGCTAAAGCACATCTTTGGCATTGCAAAAGGTCCCAGGTTCTATTCCCACAGCACTTCCAGTTGGACAGATTGACAGAAATAGGTGATGGGAGAGATGTTTGTTGGAGATCTGCCACCAGTTAAAGTAAACCAGCTTTCTCTAACCTGGTGCTCTCCCAATATTTAAATTCTGACTTCTGGCATTCCTGACCAGTAGCCATGCTGGCTGAAGCAGATAGGAGTTGAAGATCAAAACATCTAAAGGGCACCAGCAGGGGAAGGGGGAACCTGCTCCAGAAGGACAAATCCTCTGATCTGTCATAAGGCAGCTTCCTATATTCTTAGCAGAGAGTAAAACCATGTAGAGCCTCTTTCATTTCCAAATATAAACCATTGCTTCTATTTATTTTCTATGGCTGGGAATGGCAAAACATGTTCATGAGCAAGTTCACTCAGCATACTTAGCTACATCTAATCTGTGTAATTAATTTTAAAAATGAACAATTAAAGCTACTGCCCAACACTGCTGCTTTGGTTTAAATTCCATTTATGTTTAATGGGGATTGTGCATTGAAATCTCAAGCAATCTACCACTCATCTCTCTAATTATCACAGTTGTCCATATGTTCACAGGCAAGGGAATTTGTTGCAATTTCTTGGCCTCATGCTGTGCCTCTTTTTGCGTGCTTCTCTCCAGATTTGTGTTCATAAAATGAAAATGTCGGGGAATATTTAGCTATATCTCAGTCATTTATTGGTTACATAGAAAAATGTGTCCCAGCCTGCCCTCATCAGAATACTTTTTGGTTAGTTTGGTTCCCCACCCAAAAAAATCTTCATTTACCTGTTCCCACTTGTGTTTTGTCTGGATTCCTTTGCAGAGCTAAAGTTGTAATCCTATGCACACTTAATTTGGGGGTAAATCTCATTGAACTCAGTGTGGCTTATTTTTGAGGACACATGCATGGGATTGGATTGCAAATAGGTTTTTAAAATAAAGATTAATGACTGCTTTAGCTGCATGAGCTTCACCTTGGAGTTGGTATTGAAAACCATCAGCACCATTGCTTGTCGTTGATAGATTTTTTTTCCCCTTTCTCCTAGACTTCTGTGCACAATAGCAAGTCAATATTAAGGGCAGGTTTCGTTTCCCTGTTTTATGGCACTAGATAGTTTTCTGACCCTTAAACACCAGCATTTTGCTAGTAATAAAATAGAAGAATGCTTTCAACTGTTATAGAATGAGTCTAGATTAGAGCTGGAGATAGAGGGGGCTGGCAAAGGAGAGAAATGTACTTCAAACTGTGTAATAAAGCTTAATTGTATTAGTTTTGAAAAAGATTTTCGATCTTCTTCATGGATAATTTTATTCCTGTAATGGTTGGAAAGATGGGAAATGCAGCACCGAACAATCTTTTATATTAGCTGCTGCTTTTATATAATTTTTCTTTCATTTGTTGAATACACACAGATCTTGGCACACACTTTTTTCTGTAGTTACTGCTGTAGAACTTTTAAATCCATTTTATAAAAACTGAGGTTCACTGGGAGACCAGTTCAGGGGGAAACTTGTGGACATCTGTTGTTTGGCTAGATTGTCATGGATGGATGTTCTGGAATTACAAAGCAAGAGTCTTCAGGGCATTTGAGGGAAGTTGGGTGGGGTGAAAGGCAAGGTGGTGATTCAGCTTAGAGAACACTTGAAAATAATAGCCTCCCCCCTCCACTAGCCCATCTGGGTAGGATTTGCTCGGTCCCTGACTACATGGATTATCAAGACTGCCCTCCATCTAGTCTTATTGATTTCAGTGGACATGTTGTACATAGCTCACTGCTTTTGAGATTGCTGAGATCTCATTTTTAAAGCTCATTTTATTTATTTATTTGCATGTATATAACACGCCTTAAAATAAATACCTTGTGCATCATACCATTCTAATAATAAAAATAAGTATAATAAAAAATCAGGAGCAACATGCCAAAAACACAATCGATCAATAAAACCCAACATTGCCTTAAAACGTTCCAGTTCTTAATTCTTTTAGTGCAGATATGAAGGCTGTTTTCCAGTCAGAGCTGCTGCTTTTTCAGGAGGGCACTGGGATTCATGGCCAAAGGCGACTGGCTGCATGTTCACATTTATAAATGCCATGCAAGATCAGTTCAGTGAGTGCATCTAGTTCCACAGTTCTCAAATTGTGAGGCGAATTTTGTGCCCCCAATTGGCATAGAATGCTCTCAGCTCTTCTGCCCTATCATTGCTAACAATGATTATGTGGTCCTATTGCCACTCCTTCAAAAGTGGGATCACTACCGCTAGCCACAGGATGCCACAAACAAACAAACAAAATGCTGCAGAGAAGTACACCTGGGGAAATTCTGCTAGGGAGGATGACTTCACCGTATCAGCATAGGCATATACCATGTAATAGAAGCAATTCCTGGTATGAGTAACTATACATTTACACATGCATCAAGAAAAACTCTTTGTGACCCGCTTACAGAAAACAAGTGTGAATTTCTAAAGTTGGTAGACTACAAAATTGCTTGCTTGCTTATTTCCTTGTATTGGTCGCTTCTTAATATTTGTAAATGTCCTGGGGGTTTTGTGTGTGTGTATTTTTGTAGCTCAGAAGTATCTTCCATTTGGTTACACTCTCTAATTAACCTCAGTGTTTGGTGCTCTTCTTAAGCCTCACATTACAGATGCTGTTTTTGACAATAGTGTTAATGCTGGTGGTGCTCCAGCAGTATTAACTTCTGTTGAAAGTGTATTTCCAGCTACACACTACAGTAAGTTATTGGGTCTTGTTATAGCTACTGTTTGTAGGTGTTTCCATAACTTAGAAATGCTGACTTGGCATTCATGCTAAAGAAACTGTACCATATATGCCCAATTAGTGCTGATATTATATCCCACCTCTGGAATTAACTCTTGTAGAAAAGTGAGTCTATAACCACTGCCATTCAGATTTATATAAATCCTTGGGGGCAAATTATTTATAAATAATTTGATACTGATTTGATATTTCAAATTAGGGTTGGGCAAAAGGTAGATCTACATATGTCTTGGAGTATAAAGCCCACAGTTAATTACAGTTGTCCATGCTTGCAAGAACTTGTTCATGTTTAAATCCAAAACTTCTGAAGAATTTTACTTTTTCCTTTCTTGCCTTAAATAATATAAAAACAAATACAGTGGTACCTCAGCTCACGAAAACCTTGGTTCATGAACAAATTGGGTCACAAACAAAAATTTCATTAAAATTTTGACTTGGGTCGTGAACTCTGCATTGGGTGGTGACCGAGATCACAGCCATCTCCCCCGCCCTGAGTGGGGAGATGGCCACGATCGCAGTTGCTTTTGTGCAGGGAAGGCGTGCATGATCATAGGTGTGCTCCTGAAGGAAAGACGAGTGCAATCTCTGCCATCTCCCCCGCGGCTGTGCTGTGCCCGTCTTTCCTGCAGCAGCATGCCCGTGATCACGCATGTCTTCCCTGCATGAAAGCAACTGCGATCGCGGCTATCTTCCCACCCCCCCACCCCGACTGGGGAGATGGCCATGATTGCAGTTGCGTTCATGCAGGGAAGACATGCGGGATCACGGGTGCACTCCTGCAGGAAAGACAGACGCAATCTTGGCCATTCCCCCCCCCCCCGCCCAACCAGCACGATCACACCCGTCTCTCCCTCCCCCAGTGCGCTCCGTTCGCACCCGTCTCTCCAGCCCCCAGTGCGCCCGTGATCGCTCCTGTCTCTCCCCCCCACCCCCAGCGCGCCAGGATGATGGGCGTGTACATGGATGACAGGCGCGATCTCAGTCGTGCTGAGGGGGGGCGGGGAGATGGCCACGCTTGTGCTCGGGGTGTGGTGGTGAGATGGCCGTGATCTTTGTTGTCACTTTGCTTCACATTTTTCTGATTTAAAACATGGTTACAGAATGGATTAACCTTATTTACATTGACCCTTATGGGGAAATTTGACTTGGCTCATGACCAATTTGGGTCACAACCAGAGTCCTGGAACGGATTAAGTTCGTGAGCCAAGGTACCATTGTACACTGTTGGGGCAAACTTAAGCATTTGTATCAGATGGGCTTTAGGACTCCTTGATTCATCTTTCTGTAAGTAATCTTTGAGGGTGGGTGGGAATACTGCCATGGCTTCCCAGCTGTCAGGTCCGGGCAAATGAACACTACTGGGCTACTTACCTTGGTCTGATCTAGTATGACTCTTCCAGTGACTGTAAGACCAAAAGTGGCTAATGTGAACATGGTGAAGGGTAGGACATTAGATAAACCTAAACTGAATTAACAGATACCAAGATGACATTGCTGATTGCTGCCAGGAAACCCTAATCATCACATAGTGAAGTATGTTACCTAAATACAGTTATGTTGTTCATTATGTAAAAAGGAACTAAAATGGGGAGCACAGAATTCATAGGTTAAAAGCAATGTCTCTTGAGAAGTTTGTTTGTTTATATACTGCCCAATAGGCAAGGGTATCTGGCTAACAAAAGTTTTAAAAACATGTAACATATACACATACAACATAAAATTGACTTAAAACAACAGAACCACATGTTAAAGAGACAGCATTGCAAACAGACTTGAATGCATTCAGGGGATTACCCTTCACTCACAAATTAATACCTTGGAATGCTCATTTGAACAAATTCAGTGTGTGATATGCAGAGGGATTCTGATTGATGTTTAGAGGGATTTTGGTTTTTCATTGGGTTGGGAATGAAAGGGGCAATTATTCTTGGGGCATATTCCAAGTGAGGCAGATTTGTCCGATGAGATTTGTCTTGGGAACCAGAATCCTCAGCCATTGTAAAGGGAGAAGTGGAGGGACTTATCTTAAGGGCAATCTCCATAGGTATTCAGGCAGATGTTAAGAATATTCAGGATTTACAATTGCAGGAGAAGAATGCCTGCATCCAGCAAGGTCTTGACCCCATGATGCAATGTCGGGAAAGATAGCCAACCAACTAGAGGGGCAACAGACAGAAAAGAGGCTTGCCCATCTCCAAAAGGGCCCTCCCAAAGGGAGGGAGCTCGGGGGGGGGGTACTCAGAATGAGGATTCTTGGAAGCATTTCCTAGACTGGATTCAGTGAACCACTCTGTGCATGCTCAGAGACTCATTATTCGTTGGTTGTGCTTACTGGAAATGCATTGGAGGATAAAGAGTTTTTGCCAAAGAGCGGTCTGTTGTTTTGGAAGTGCGAAGGGGGAACCTAGCTCATGACAGCTTAGTATTTCTGACTAGAAAGAAATACTGCCTAGAAATATAACAGGCTGGAGTGCAGCCCTTTTAGTGAATGGTGACAAAGGGATACATTGCTGTGCCAATTCCCTTCTTACAGCCAACTAAGTAAATGCATTATGACCCTAAAGAGGCCATGCTGCAATTGGAACCTGCCAACTTTTATTGCTTTGGGTCCACTAAGGTAGAAAAAGATTGAGACCAGTGCAAAAGTCCTGTGGAGCAAATTTTTCTGAGTTTTGGCATTTTGCTTATAGTAAATATCAAATTTTGCTGGTAAAGGATATAAAATGAACAAATGTGTAGCCGGCACAAACGAGCTATCAATTTTGTTGTCTGGATTTTTAATTTCCTTTTTTCTTAATGTATTTTGTAAACTGCTTTGGGGTGGGGTGATTGTACTGTTAGAAGTAGCTTAGAGACTTTAGTACATTAAACAATGAATAAGTTTTATAGACACATAAATAAATATATGCCAGGAAAAAAATAATAAAATAAATAATCCATAGTGGATGTGAGATGCTCAAGGTCAAAGGAAACTCGCAAGGAATCTTTATCATCTTGGTGGTTTGAATGCTGTTAGAAATCAGAACTCCGACTCTTGAATCTGGGTAATGGTTAGGGTAAGGAAACAGACCTCTTTTTCCTCTCAATTCTCCTAGTAAAAAGGATAGAGTTTGGGCCTGAAGGTAGGCAGATGCTGATACTATTTGTAAGAAAATACAGATACCATCTGCTATATCAGCCTTGGAAGGCACAAAGATTTCTCTTCAAAACATTTTGCAGATTTTATCAGGCTGCACAGATGAAACAGCAAGTTATTTGTGTTGCTGGAAGAAGATCCCAAGGCTTTCATTCACATGCTGCTTAGAATCAGAGCTCATACTTCGAATCGATTAGATTTAGAAAGACTTTCCTGATGTTGTACTGTATGGAGTGTAAATGTGCCAAAAGGAAAGCATGGTGCCTTGTGTTGGTCAGCAGCAATGCAGTCCAAGGCATTTTAGCCTTAGTGATATGCTGGATATTTTGTTTGGTAATATAATACAGGCTTCTTGCATGTAGTCCACTTGTGGCAGGTAATCCTGGTGGCCTACATTTAAAATTCTTGCAAACTCATACATACCAAATCAAAGGAGCATTTTTTGTAAGCCAGCATCTAAATTAGTGCCAGAGAGGTGGTTAAAAATAAGTGAAACATTTAATCACTTAAGTGCTGTGCTAGTGAGGAAGATTATATTAGCATACTACCATTTTAACACCATTTTATCTTGGAAAGGATAGAACCACTGGTAATATTGAGGAGGCATGTAGAAAAGCTTGCCTTTTTGGTTTATCTTTGTGTGTTCTGTATCATCAGTCAATACTTTATCAGGCATGTTATACAATGAAAAATCAGAACTCTCCTAAGCTACAGAGCTCCTAAGCTACATGTACAATGGACATGTTATGCAATGAAAAATTAGAACTCTCCTGTGCTGCAGAGAAGCCAGAGCTGTCCCAGGTTCATCTGATTCATGTTAAGCATCCACTATTACCTCTTTGACTGGCATTTTCAGCCTTCTCTAGTTTGTTACATGATAGTGGTTACTTGAATCCCTTCCAGTTTAATTTTGATGGCTTGCTGGATGATCTGCACAGTATCTGGACAATGCATGCATGTCCCTGTTTTTTTGGGATTTCTCCATGGATTTCAATACCATCAAAATATCCTGGGAAAACTGGGTTTTATAATGAAGTAGAATACCCAGCTTTAAGAACCGCACCTCTCTTACTGAAGGACTTTAAGTAGGGGCTAGAGGATCATTTGTTGGGTATGCTCTAACTCTGGATTTCCTATATTTAGCCTTCAGTTGGATTAGGTAGCCTGCAGGTTCCTCTCCAGCTCTCTGATTCTATGAATGCGCTCAAGTGTAGCGTTAAATTGGAAATAAACCCTTTTGTCATTTTTTGAACACATTAAGTAAGGCTGCTTACTTGTAACCAATGGTCTTTGAGTGGTCATCTGTGCATTCACATGTATGGTCTCTGTGCCGACGCGGGGCCTGTTATCAGATAAATAGGGATTCTCTAGCTAGGCACTTTTTCTAGGGACCCCCCCCTTCCCCCAGTGCTATATAGAGATAGGCTCCCACCAAAGAAGAAAAATGGTTGTTAGAATGCATCTTTGGTAGTGGGAAGAACCAGTGAGTTAGAATAATGAGAAAGACAGTAAGGAAGTTGAATTGAATGGATTTATGTACATGATCTACTAGTATGTCCTCCTTTCTAATAGCCATTGCCTCCATGCTGTCCTTAACTATAGTATTGCCGCCGCCCCCCCACCCCTCATCAATAGAGAAAGAGGATTAAGCCAAAAGTCCAAGGGAAAGTTGTGAGTGCATGGAAACTAAGTGAAGATAAACATGACAATGGCATTTATTGTTTATAGGGTGCCCAAGTTAAGATGGGAGTCTTAACATTTTCCAAGGTGTTTAGAACATGAGTGAATGTATAAAAGTCTTAATGTTTTTCAAACTGCTTTTTTTAAAATCCTAGATTTATTTTCTTGTAGTCAAATCACAAATAGCTATATTCTCAGGACTGTTGAACCTTAAAACAATCTTGAAATTCAGGGACTGGGTTTTTTTAGCCCAATTTTACTTGGTTACAAACCATCCAGAAAAAAAGGATTGTTTCTGGGTTTTTACACTACTTTCAACAGTCTTCTACCTAAACTTCTTAGAGAACCATTGTTTAATTAAAAAATAAGCTGGTTATATATGTTAAATCATCTCAGTTTTCATAATTTTAACAAAATGTGATGCATCTTAATTGCGGAGTTGCTCCTGTGGCTCTATAAATAACATATTGGAGTTATTTTTGTTATTAAAAGTTCCATTTTTTGTCTGACATGCTAACAACCATAAAAATCAACAACCCTGAAGAAGGAAAAAAACCTGTTTACTGAAGCCAAGAGAAATCCAGTATGCTTACTGATCATGCCAGTGGAGTGACAGGACCAGACCTCCAGTCCTTAACTAATTGTAGCTTGTAACCGTTGATAAATCTAGACTCCATATTTCTTCCTCTTCCCAATTTCAGAGTCTTCAGCAAAAATTTATTTATCACAACCCCAGTACCACTTTCTCCATTTCCCTTTCTTGATACTTTTTCTGTTGCAATGCATAACAGTTCTCATGTACATCAGTTTTATATGCTGTGTTGTGTTGGTGTCCAGAAACTGTGGTATTGGGCACTTCTAGTTTTTTCTCACCTCCATGCAGTCCCCATATCTGCCGGGAAAGACTGCTGTGTTCTATCACTGGTTTGATTTTCACTGTGGCTTTCAGAGTTCTCTGCTTGATTTCCCCATTAATGGCTGTTCCACTAAAAGCTTGTAAAGTTTAGTTGTTAATATACCTCAGTACATCTGCTTTCCAAGATGAGTGAAATTGATTGGTAATTTGATGAACTCAAAGAACATTTATATTAGGGTAAATAAAATATGCTACATGTCATTGCTGCCTGCCTGTTGTGGCAGTGGGGTGTACATGTGTGCGCTCCGCATTAAGTACTGTGTTGATTGATGTACGGCATGTCACAGCAAATTGTGAAAGCGTCTACGTAAACAGCAACTAAAGTTTTAACTTCCCTTTTGATCCACATGATTATTGCGATGGTACATTTAGAGTCGTATGCTGAAAGGAAAATACACCTCATGGTGTATTTGTTCTTTTGGCTAAAGCAGGGAAGCTTCTTGGGGAATTTGTCATTCTCCATGAATCTGTTAGCGTGTTGCATCCTGCCCTGCTCCTTCATTATGTCCCCTTTTCTAGAGAACCCAAAGCTTTTCTGTTTCTTCCTCTCTTCCCCAGGTTTATGTCTTCAGGAAGATAAGGAACTTCCTAGTGCCTCTCTTTGCTCACAAGCTCAGCAATCAACATCCTTCTGCTTCCCTGCTTTTCCCCACAGCACTCTCCTTCCTCCTCCTTTGCACTGCCAGGACTCCTTTCAGCCCACACCAACCAGCTAATCACTAAGCCATCGCTTTTAATTTGTCTACCTTAATAATTAGATCTGGTAGTCTGTATGAAGGAAATCTACCCCTATAAAATGCCTATTGCTTCTTTTGAATATATGCTTTAATTCCTATCAACTCTCGGGTTAAGCAACTATCTTTGGTCTCTAAATCCCCTTCCCCTTCAATGTGCTAAGCTTTGGGATGCTCAGTGCACAATGCTAGATGATCTCTAGTGACAAGGTTGCAGATCAGAAAGTGCATGCTCCATGTTTACACCCATGTAAAATAGAAACCTGGTAGCATCCTTCCATTAGTCCCACCAGAGGCACATTGGGGTGGGGAATATCAGGGAGAGCCTCCTTGGTGGCTATTCCAAAGCACTGGAACGCTTTGCCAAGGAAGGCTAGGTTGATCTGTCTCTTTTATCCTTCTCCCAGCAGGGAAATGTTTTAATGCTGGCAGGCCTTTGGTGTGTGGTCTGGTCTGTTGCTATAGGGCAGGGGTGTCAAATTCGCGGCCCGCGGGCCAATTGCCGGGGCGGGCGGGGCCCGGGGGAGGGGCCCTGCGGCCTTCCAAGCGCCGGCGGCGCCCGGGCCGGCCTCCAGGAGCCACGCGGGATGAGCGGCCCACCACCACCGCGGGGGTGGAACACTTGATGCGGCCCAGCCTCACCCAGGCTCTACTTCCAGCGGCCCCCAGGTAAGTTGAGTTTGAGACCCCTGCTATAGGGAGTTCTTTTGGATTGCATGTTGTTTATTTTATTGTCTTCCAATTGTGAATTTATTTTCTTGGTGTTGTAGTTAAGCTTTGTTTTAATCATAGTTTTATTATTTTTTGCCATTTTGAGCAACATTTTTGGGAGAAAAGGTGGAATATAAATCAAATATATCAGGTCCTAGAAATCATGGTTTTTTAGAAATCCTAGAAATCATGGTTTTTTAAATGTACCATGTCTGTGAATCCAGCCACACTCAGTCCTGATCCCTTTGGCCTTTCTAACTAAAACTAGCCAAAGGAGTCTCTCCCTAACACCCCAATTTTCCCTGGGAAATAGTCTTAAGGAGAGCTTTAAATTGTTTAAAGCTGCAGATGATTCTAGAATTTACATTTTGAAACTCAGGGTAATATCCACATAACATTATAATGACACCTATTGAAGTAAACTACATAGAAAAAACCTGCTTTATATAAATAGACATGGTAACACACAACTATCCTACTAAAAGTAGTGAAATGAGAGCAGTGGCTGAGAAGCAAGATGTATCTGACAACACTGGTTTGAGAGCACAACAGCATATAGTATTACAGCTTAGAGATGCTGTGAGGGCATAAGAAGATGAAGCAAAGAGAAATTCACATGGGGTGTGCTATTGTTAACTTGACAAGAATGCTTCCCTGCTCTCATGCTTATTTTTTGAGATGGTGATGTATTCAAAATGAGGGACTGACTTTCTGACAATGGATTAGGTCTGTGTGTAGCAGCTGAAGGCAGGCTGGCAGCAAGCTGTACTAATCTGGTGGTTGCTTACAATCTGTGAGCAAGACTAGCAGTAGGCCACGTCCAGTCAGCATCCAGAGTGGAAACTGTGGGCCAGAACTGAACAAGTAGCAAGATGGAGGCTAGAAATTTTTTCTGGAACTTCCCAAAGTTCATCCATAAATAATAACAACAACATTGCATTTATATACCACCTTTTTTGCCCTAGTGAGAAACCCAAGGCAGACATGACACCAGAAGAAGTTATAAGATTTTCCTGGGAGAGAAGACTGAGGCAAAGTAGAAATTGAGCACCTCTGTCTTTTCCTGTCATCTGTTATCTCTCTGAAATCCACTTTTAGTAGCTGGACACTTTTCTCTTTCACATCTTTTTTGATGTATTTGAAGAAGGCTTTCTTGTTGTTAGCATCCATTGCTATTCTCAATTCATTTCCTGCTTTAATCTTCCTGACACCATCCCTGCAGTTCCTTGCTTTTTGTTTATAGCCTGGCACTGCTTCCTCCTCCTGTACATGCTCTTTTTTTTCTTTCAGGTTGTCACTTAACTTTTTGTGAAGTCATGTAGGCTTCCTCTGTTGTCTTCTACACTGTTTTCTTGTTGGAATTGTTTGTAGTTGTGCTTGAAGAATCTTCTTTTTCATGATTTTCCACCCATCTTGGACTCCTTTTAAGAGTGAGTTGCCATGGCACCTTGCTTATCATTGTTCTGAGTTCATTAAAGTTGGCTTTCTTGAAGTCCAAGGTACATATTTGGCTGCAGTTAACCTTTCCCTCCTTTATAACTGATAATTCAAGTATCGCATGTTCACTTTCCCCAAGGGTTCCTGTGGCTGCTATTTTGTCCACTAGGTCATCTTAGTTAGTATTAAATTGAGGATAGCTGATCCTCTCATTCCTTCCTCTACCATCTGCTGGAGGAATTTGTTGGCAAGAATTTCTTGGAGGGCCCATGTATGGCAGAAATTGTCTCCCAGCATATATCAGGGAAATTGAAGTCTGCCATGATGATTACATCAGTCTTCTTGGAAATGCTGGCAAGTTGCCTTTTGAAGGTTTATCCTCTTTTTGACTGGTGGTTGGTAATAGATGCCAATAACTGTGTTTTCCTTTCTTTCTTTTTTTGCTCCTCTTAAATTAAGTCACATGCTTTCAGTGGGGTTACTAAATTCCTCTTCTTGTATTTCTGTGCAGACATATGTGTCTCTTATGTATAGTGTGACTCTGCCTCCTTTTTTGACCTTTCTATTTTTCTTGCACAGGTTGCATCCATCAATTGTAGAGTTCTAGTCATGTGAGCTGTCCTACCAAGTTCCAGTTATTCATATAATATTGTAGTTGTCCTTGTGTACTATGAGCTCAACTTCATGGTGTTTGTTTCCCATACTCTGGGAAAGGAGCCCTCAAGGATCTCAAAGGATCCTTCAAGCAGGATGAGTCCAAGACCTCCGCCTGCTCAAACTGCTCAGCGTCTGCTGTATCTGGGCATGCTGCTTCTAGTAAAGGAGGTAGCACAGAGCCAGCAAGGCTAGTAGCCACTGAATGCCTCCTCTCTCATGAATCTGTCCAATCCCTTTTTAAAGCCATCCAGATCAGCAGCATCGCCACTACCTGTGGGGACAAATTCCATAGTTTAACTATATGCTGTGTGAAGTCGTACTTCCCTTTTTTCTGTCCTAAACCTCTCACTAGTCAGCTTCATGGATGACCCTGGGCTCAAGTTTTATGGGAGAAAGAAAAATATATCTGCCTCTCCACTTTTTCCACACCATGATTATTTCAAACATCTCCATCTCTTTACTCATCTTTTTTCTAAGCTATACCCTTTTTTCTAAGCTAGAGGTTTATCTGGAGATTTGGGCTGTGGTGCCATCATTGTGCGGATGATACACTTTTTTCTCTCTCATATGCATCTACAAAGCCCAGGAAGTTGATGGAGGTCCTCAGTCTCCATCACTGAATTACACCTGGGGCAGTGCAATTGCCATCTGCATTGCTGTCTATTGCTGGCAATTGAACAACTGTGTGAAGAAGAACTTCCACAGATCAAGGAGACTCTCTGCATCTGGAGAGAGATGAGGATGGAAGGGGCAGATCTAGTGTGTTCATCCTCGCTCCCTTCTCATGTTTAAAGGATCCATGTCTAACTTACACCTGAGGAGAGCTTGTGTGTGCATGCATGCATACAGTTGCACACGAAATAATTTGGTTCATTGGGCCAGAAGAGGGAGAGATGGGTGTGTTTTTGTTTTTCCATTCCATCTTGGTTTCATCGGTTTCAAGTTACATTCTATTTAGTTTCTTTAATATGTTTTATTCTCAAAACTTTGTGTTTAGGTTCACTCAACTACATATGGATGCAAATATTTTACCATTTGTATCTTGTTTCTTTTCTTTGTTTCTGTGCATTCTAGTCTGTCTCAACCCAGTTTGGTTATCTAACTTAACTCCCTTTCTGCCTCCTCTTTTGTTATTGGCTTCTCTTCCTTGAATAATTTTGTGTATCTCCAGTGTGGTGTTCTTTCGTACCAGGCCCAGATGCTTGCATTCTTTGTGGTTTTACTTGACAAGTGCTGTTCTAACTGAACTGCTGTAATATATACATATATAGCTTGACTGTGGATCTTGCAAAATTGCACCTCAGGATTTAGAGCAGCACATAAACTTACATGAAAAGGATGGCCCAATGTGCCAATGGTTCATCATAAATTCAAAAGAACTTAATACTGTGCAGATTCATCAAGCAGACCTGGGTATAGATAAGGAACAATATTTTTAAGCAGAGAGCACCTGTACCCTTTTAGCATAACAGTGTTGAAAGGGTGGCTTCTCAACATACAAAGAAAATGGACTGAGAGGCAGTAAGGAGGAATATGGAGGAAGAATATGACATTTTACTTTTAGAGAGACTTATAATAGTCTCTTCAGACTCTAGCAGCTTATTTCTTCCCTTCCTACAGATCCCAGTATAATATCTTTTTATTGCTTTGTGAAGGTTATCTTTACTGTCAGAGGATGTATGTATGGATTTAGAAACATCCATGGTGGATATGTTTTTTTTAAATTGTGAGGATATTTGGGGTGGGGCAGATGACTTTTTTAAAAAAAATTATACCCTTCATTGTTATTGGAGTTAAAATGCAGAGTAGCATATTTGTAGGTTGTAGCACATTTTAGGTATTGGATTGGTACCTGTTTCTAGCAATGTCTTGTTGTTGGTTAATCACTCAGTGTGACCTGAAGTCTAAAGCTTGCATTTATAAGGCTTAACTATATAAGACTATCAATTACAATAAACCTCCCTTCACCCAGTAATCCCAGCATATTCCAGCATCTATCATAGTTTGAATGTTTTAGGGTTTGCTTAGTTCCTAAGAGGTGGCACATCCAAAACTATAAAGCAGTCTCCAGGAATACCTTTATATGTACCCCTGAAGTAAAGACAATGTTTATATCTGAAATGTTATCAGTTGTGATGGGTTGCCAAATTCTGTTTTTCCATTCTTCCTTAGCCAGTTGTTGCAAGACAGAATTAGAACTTTGCTGGCCACGAAGGCAGGGGAGGACTGTGTACAATAGACTCAGGGAAACAATGGCAAAGATCTAACAATGCTATAGTGCCTTCCTATACTGAACAGTTTCACACTTAGAATGCTGATGAGTGGATATTGTGTAGGGAATGGCCTACTTATCTTATAAAAGAGCCTTCAAAGATTGTGGAAGCAGATTCTGAGTCAGATGAAGAGGAGGAGGCCAGAATCTGCAGTGGAAATGCCAAGGCCAGTGGACCTATAGATAAATGAGGCAGCTGCAGAGAATCAGATAGTCTCTAATTCTGCCTGAAAGTTTAGTGAACATGCTAATATGGAGCAGGCAGACCTAACATCGTTAATCCAAGATACAATGTTAAGTCTTGCCAAAATCAGGAAAACAAAAGGGAGCACAAACTTAAACATGGGAGATACTAGCAGAAAAACAGAGAAGCTAAGATACATTTTGAGGAGTGCATCACCAACAACATAAAGACCAACAATAAAGAATTCTTTAAACAAATCAGAAGAAAAAAAACAGCCACAGGGTAGTTGGACCATTGGATGACAGTGGAATTAAGGGAACACTAAAGGAAGATAAGGAGATTGCAGAGAAGATGAATGAATTCTTTTCATCAGTTTCCACAGCTGAGGATAAAGAGCAGATACCTGTTCTTGAACTCAAGTATTCAGGAAGGGAGTCTAAGCAATTATGGCAGAGAGTAGTGATCAGTCATGAAATTCCCATCCTTACTGATAAATGGAAAATTAACACATTACTGAGCCCAGATGGAATCCATCCTAGAGTTGTTAAAGAGATGAACTTCTTACAAAAATATATAATATATCCCACAGATCAATCTCTGTACCCAAGAACTGAAGAATGGCCAATGTAACACCATTTTTTTAGAAGCAATATGGAAGGATGGAATAAGCATGGGGAGGGTCTTTTTATGGATCAATAACTAGTTAAAGAACAGATAACAGAATGAGAATAAATGTTAATTTCTTCCAGTAGAGGGAAGTAATCACTGGGGTCCCACAGGGTTCTGTATTATGACCAATGCTTTTCAACCTATTCATAAATGATCTAGAATTAATGATCTAGAATTAATAATAAGCAGTGAAATGGCTATGTTTGCTCACAACTACAAACTTGTGAGGAGCTCTAAAGGGATCTCTCCAAGGTGGGAAAATGGGCATCATATGGCAAATGCAGTTCATTGTAAGCACGTAATGGATGTTGAGGAAAAAACATCCAACTTCAGGTATAAGTTGATGGGATCTGAACTAGCAGTGACTGATCAAGAAAGAGATCTTTGGTTGTGGTGGACAGCTCAATGAAAATATTGATCTAGTTTGCAGCAACTGTGAAAAAGGCAAACTCCATGTTGATCAGAGGAAGCAGCCTCAGCTGGTATAGGTGCTCTGGAATATAAGCAACCAAGATCCTAGAGTGCAAGCAAACAGGGAGAGCAAAGAGGAGTTAAACTATTCACTGCTGCTAGAGGTAGTGATAGTCCCCATTTTGGATGACTTTAAAAGGGGATTGGACAAATTCATGAGGAGGAGAAGACTATTAGTGGCTAGTAGCTTTGTGGGTTGTATGCAACCTTCATTATCAGAGGTGGCATGCCTCTGATAGTTGCTGAGGAGTTTGGGCAGGTAGAACTCTTGAGGGATCCTGTGTATAGCTGGTTTGCTGCTGAGTGCTGGACCAGATGGACCATTGGTCTGATCCAACATGATTTTTCTTATGTTAAGAGGACAGATCAGCTGAGAAGGTCAGAAGATCCAAGCAGTTGGCCCTTGAGCAGAAGAATTTGCCTTGAAGATGTGGTTTCCTCTTTTAGTTTAGAAGGGTGGT
>NW_025336346.1:19317428-19324567 GCF_004798865.1 Varanus komodoensis
AGAGAGAGAGAGATGGATTCAGCAATCATACATTATGCAATGAGTTTAAAAGTTAATTTGAGATAATTTAACTCACCCAAGTACCATGTTCAGTCTTTTAGGGAGACCAAAGAGAGGTTGAAAAATAGTTTCTAGAATACTGTGAACCTGGCCACAATACCAACCTGGGTTCTGTTCTGTTGATTCTTATACCCAAACTATCTTGATCTTCCAATCTTCTTTAAAACAACTTTTCAGTGTCATTTGCTGTGAGTGGTGTTTGCTGATGGAACAACCCAGAAGTGCTGGAATCCAGTGCTGGAATCCAGAAGCCCAGTCCTCATTGGGCCAACCACCAACAAGTGATGCTTGTTGAGGATGCCAAATCCTGTTCACAAACTTCAAATGGGAAGTATGGGCACTAGGATACTGTATAGAATGTAGGTTTCTTCACTTCAGTGCTGTGTATATCTGAGATGTGCCTTTTTAAGACATTTAAGTGCCACAAATAAACATAGTGACAAAGATGTCCTCATAACATCAGCATGTATTCTTTGGTCAAGCTGGAATCTACAGCTTACATAGTATATGCAAAACAACCCCATAGACACATTTGTTTGTTTTGTATGATCTTATTTGTGTTTCTGCCACACACAGGGAAGGATAAAAAGATATACATTGCCTTAAAGGACTCCTTTGCCCTTACTTGAACTTTTGCTGAGTTTCCCTGCCCTACCTTTAATCAGACTTAGCTCCTGTTTGAAAATGAAGTCAGGGTAAAGGAAAGGCATATCAACATATAGGTCAGGGGTGCTTAACTTGTGACCTTCCAGATGTTTTAGCCTACAGCTGCCATCAATCTTAACCAGCCCACCCAATGGTGGGATATGATGGAAGTTTATCTATTGGAAGTATTTCTCTGAGCTAAATATTTTCAAAATCCCTAGGCAGTATTTGTCGGCTAGAACTTCTGGAGAGAAACAGGTTTCCCATAGGGGATCAGTAGTCTACAATGCCAAGTCAAACCAGTAAGTAAGCCTTACCTGGAAATTTGTATAGGAGTTAGCAGATATGTCGCTAAAAAGAAGCTCCCTTGGCTGATATCTCTGATTTCTTTAATGCCAGAGTTGAAGAGTGAAATACAGGCTAAATCTCTGCCTTATATTGCTCAGATGCACAATGCATGCATATTGCTTGCACACTTGCATGCATCTTGAAAAAGAAGAATCTAGCGTGACTGATCCTGATGTAATTTAGATCCCTGAAGTGTTATAGAATGTTTCTTTGGAGCCATCTGTTTCCTTTCAGCCTGCTTTTAGAATGGAGATTTTCATTAGTGGTCCTGGTGGATGACTTAAAGTGGGAGATAAATAGGAAAATCTGCCCCTAATGATTGGCCTGTAGCTCTCAACAACTGTCCTTGACCACAGTACCCTCCCAGATTGCTGGAATGGGAGGCACATATTATAGTAGTTCAACCATTCCTAGCAAAAAGATCTCAAAAGCTTGTGTTGATAGCCTTCTGCTCTATTCTGCAGTTATTGGCATATGAAATGCCGCTAGATTCCTCCAAAGTATTTAAAGGCTACATAAAATTGGTGAGGAGGTCATCTGGGGGTTTGGTGTTATCAGTACCATGATAACCAGTTATCTTTTCCATATGGTCCAGATGTTGTGGCTAAGGTTCTGTACAGGTCTCTGAGACCAGTTATAATTGGCATGATGGTAAATGCTTAATGCTTAATCCATTAAAGATGAAGCTGTTCATGGACTGGTTGGCATTAGTTCTGTTCTAGATGGAGCTATGCTTCTTTCTTAAGAATCAGGTTCCCAGTTTATGAGTATTTTGGATTCAGTTTTGCTCTTGGATGCCTGGCTGGAATTATTATCTTAAAAGCCCCCTGCCCCCCACAATGTCCTTTTCTGAATAGGCTCTGAATAGGCTCACTTGTGCCTGAGTACAGTGGTCTCTAACCATTTTGGACCCATGAGAACATTTGAGAAATTGCTGTGGGCACAAAATGGTTCTTATGGAAGGTATGGATGGTCAGATAAGGGCTGCCATAGGCCCTGCAGGCTTTGAGATGGTGTGGTAGGAAGAGAAATAGCAAGGCTAGAGGTTGAGAAGGAGAGGGAAATGAAATGAGTTGCTTCCAATCTTCTTCCATCACACAGACCTTCCCACCATTCCCTCCCTCTCCCTCTCTCTGGACTACCATCTTCTAGTCTTGCTCTTTCTGTCCTCCAACCCCTTCCCTTGCTCTTTCTCACCCTTTCCCATCCTTAGCCTTCATTTTTCTCCCCATTCTGAGCCCCTGATCTTGCTCTTTCCCTCCCCGCACTTATGTAGCTAGTTGTCTCTCCCCGCTTCCAACCTCTAGCAGCACAGGGGCCCTCTAGCCCCTTTGCCTTGCTTTCTTTTCACCCCTGCTGAATTGCTGATTAGTGGCATGTTCAGGAACACAAAGGAGAATCTGGAACCATCTCCTCTTTCTCATTATTATTGAAGGGGCAGGAAGTAAAGAGCAGTATGAGCCTCATGTCTGGTTCCTATAGGCATAAAGATTGCTGTGTTCAGGACTCCTGTCCTTTACGTTCCAGGTTAAACTGTCTCAATGCTTTATCTATAGAGCTTTTTGTTCATAAGTCAGTACTCCAGAAATGTTTGGAAACTTACTGGTACAGAAAGCTGCAGTGGCAGTTTTAACTGGTGCTTCCCGAATGAGGCCTATTACTTTGGTATTGTATCGATCTCATTGGCTTCCAGTTGGCCTCCAGCCAAATTCAGTGTGCTGGTAAAGATAATTTGAAATCCTAACAGTGAAATCCTATGCACATCTACTCAGAAATAAGCTCCATTGAGTTCAGTGGAGCTTACACCCTGGTAAGTGTGTATACAGCCTGAATGGTTCAGGGTGGGATATCCTGAGAACTGTATTCACTCACAGACAAACCTGCCTGACCATTTGGATAATTTAGAGGTTGTGTTCCATATTTCCACTGTCATGTATGCTCAGTGATGACAAACGGCAAGTTTCCCATTGATGGTCCTCAGATTAAGGAACTTACTCTCTGGCCTAAGGGAACTCTTCTGGATTCTTAAATGTCAGATCACGACCATTCTTTTTGTGTAGTACTTTTGAGAAGATAGAAAGATACTTCATTTTTATTTCTGCTGCTTTTAGTGCTTCTGTACTATTATACATTCTTGTATGATATTTTATATAGTTTTATGTTTTGAATTTATATATGTTGACTTATTAACTATTTTAGATGGAAAAGTGGCATCTAAATGCAAAATAAACACGTGTGCATAGTTTTGGCTCTGGCTTTCATTACTGCTAGCTTCTGAATTATTTGCTTCAATATCAAGATGGTTATATATGAGTATCAGTTGCTGTCCTCCGATAGCAAAACAGCCAAATAGAATCTTAACATTTGATACATAAAAAAATCAGGAATCTCTGATTGCTACAGTTCTCTTTTTGATATACACGTGGTGGGAAATTTGGTTTAACTCTGTGTATAATCATTACAATACAATCATACGTGTACTCAGAAGTCTGACTGTGTTCATTGGAATATACTCCCAGCTAAGAGTGTATAGGCTTGCAGCCTTGCATTAAGGAAAATGATGATGCCGTATAAGCACTTATTTCTGGCAGAAGTCTGGAAGAGTTTGCTTCACATTGGCAGCAAAGTCCAAGGACTTTATTCCACTGTCTGGAAATAGGCATATATAATAATGGAACATTTAAAACTGTTCTGCCTACTGCACAATCCTCCATGAAACCAGAGTGAATTCATCCTTAGGTTATTTTTTCTCTCTTACCCACATAAGAATAAGCCTCCCCTGGTATAGTTAGCTGTATGACTTCCCTAGAATGTTTGTTGGAAAGCTTATTTTGTACTATTTGCTTTAGCACAGAGATGCCGCAGTGTCTGGCCAGGACTTAATATATGGCTCAAGTACTGGCAGAGTTGAAAGTCATGCCTGTTTGGCCAGATAATAAAAAGTAAAATGGTGTTTGACTCTTAGCCAAGCAACTTAAGCTTGAAAACCAACAGTTGGTAGTCTGAATGTGTTATCAGTCAATATTGGTTAATGCAGTGGATGCTGTTTGTTTGCCAAATGACAAATTCTAATGAAACTTTTCTGTAATGTCCACTTCCTTATGTAGTCCCTTAATCAGTATCCTTTGGCTGTTTCAAGCACGATATTGCATTCTTTTCATTTAATCTCTTGCATAAGACTTTTCCAGTTTTTTAGCCTCTCATTTTATACTCTGTGGAAAGTGTGAACCTATAGCTTTACAAAATGACATTTTGATGTATATGTAATAACCATAACAAGAGAAGAATCATGAACTGTTTCATTTTGTGGATAATCAAAAGATGTTCCATTTTTGGGTTGTTCATTTTTCTTATTTAACCACCCCCCCCCCCGATTTTCTGAGCCAACCCCCCTCCATCAGTTGGATTTGAGAATCTCAGGCAGTGGGCACTGTGGTTAAAACAACCAGGGATTGCAAAAAATGCATTGTGCAGATGAATGGCTGATGTAGATCAAGCAGAGGACTCCTGTATGTTATAAGGGTCAATATAGAATAATTATTTACCAAGCATTAACTTATACTTGGTAAGCTGTAAGCTGTTTTACTTTCAGATGATATGAAAAAATTGCCATTCCCTTGTTTCCTTTAATGTCTGTTCAGGTAAAAGTGTAGTGAAATTCTTCTCTTCATTTGCTGCTTGTTGTTGTTGTTGTTAGTCGCGAAGTTATGTCCGACCCATGGCGACCCCATGCACAACATTCCTCCAGGCCTTCCTGTCTTCCACCATTCCCCGGAGTCTACTTAAGTTCACACCAACTGCTTCAGTGACTCCATCTAGCCACCTCATTCTCTGCCGTCCCCTTCTCCTGTTGCCATCTATTGTTCCCAGCATTAGGCTCTTCTCCAGGGAGTCCTTCCTTCTCATTAGGTGGCCAAACTATTTGAGTTTCATCTTCAGTATCTGGCCTTCTAAAGAGCAGTCAGGGTTGATCTCCTCTAGGACTGACTGGTTTGATCGCTTTGCAGTCCAAGGGACTCGCAGGAGTCTCCTCCAGCACCACAATTCAAAGGCCTCAGTCCTTCGGCACTTAGCCTTCCTTATGGTCCAGCTTTCACAGCCATACATTGCAACTGGGAAAACCATAGCCTTGACTTTACGCACTTTTGTTGGCAGGGTGATGTCTCTGCTTTTTAGTATGCTGTCTAGATTTGCCATAGCTTTCCTCCCCAGGAGCAAGTGTCTGTTAATTTCTTGGCTGCAGTCCCCGTCTGCGGTGATCTTGGAGCCCAGGAAAATAAAATCTGTCACTACCTCCATTTCTTCCCCATCTATTTGCCAGGAAGTGAGAGGACATTAGTTTTCTTAATGTTGAGTTTCAAGCCAACTTTTGTGCTCTCCTCCTTTACCCTTATCAAGAGACTGTTTAGTTCCTCTTCACTTTCTGCCATTAGAGTAGTATCATCTGCATATCTGAGGTTGTTGATATTTCTCCCAGCAATCGTAATTCCAACTGGTGATTCATCTAGCCCCACCTTTCTCATGATGTGCTCTGCATCTAAGTTAAATAGGCAGGGCGACAGTATACAACCTTGCTGAACTCCTTTCTAAATTTTGAACCAATCAGTGGTTCCGTGTCCAATGCTCACTGTTGCTTCTTGACTCATATATAGGTTTCCCAAGAGACAAATAAGATGGTCTGGTACTCCCACCTCTTTAAGAACTTGCCACAATTTGTTGTGATCCACACAATCAAAGGCTTTAGGATCGTCAATGAAGCAGAAGTAGATGTTTTTCTTGAACTCCCTAGCTTTCTCCATGATCCAGCGTATGTTGGCAATTTGATCTCTAGTTATCTTTTGGCTTCCTACTTGAGCATTCCAATCCCCCATGAAGATAAGGACATCATTTTTTGGTGTTAATTCTAGAAGGTGTTGTAGGCCTTCACAGAACTGGTCAACTTCAGCCTCTTCAGCACCAGTGGTTGGGGCATAGTCTTGGACTATTGTGATGTTGAATGGTTTGCCTTGGAATCAAACTGAGATCATTCTGTCATTTTGGAGATTGTATCCCAGTACTTCTTTTCCTACTCTTTTATTGACTATGAAGGCTACTCCATTTCTTCTGAGGGATTCTTGTCCGCAATAATATACCTGATGGTCATCTGAATTAAATTCACCTGTTCCTGTCATTTTAGTTCACTGATTCCTAAGATGTCGATGTTCAGTCCTGTCATCTCTTGTTTGATCACATCCAGCTTGCCTTGATTCATGGATCTTACATTACAGGTTCCATCTTTGCAGCATCGGACTTTCCTTTCACCGCCAGATACATCCGTAACTGAGTGTCCTTTTGGCTTTGACCCAGTCACTTCTTTCTCTATCTGGTGCTAGTAGTACTAGCCCTCTGCTCTTCCCCAGTAGCATACTGGACACCTTCCGACCTGAGGGGCTCATCTTCCGGCGTCATATCTTTTTGCCTTTTGGTACTGTTCATGGGGTTTTCATGGCAAAGATACTGGAGTGGGTTGCCATTCCCTTCTCCAGTGGATCACGTTTTGTCAGAGCTCTCTGCTATGACCTGTCCGTCTTGGGTGGCCCTGCACGGCATAGCTCATAGCTTCATTGAGCTATGCAAGCCCCTTTGCCATGACAAGGCAGTGATCCATGAAGGAGCTTCATTTGGTAAGATTGCCAAATGGTTATTTGTTCACCTTAGTAAGTTACCATTTGGCAAATAGTTGCCTGTGTTCATATCATATTGAATTTAATGGCATACATTAAAGAAAGCCCCAAGCAATTCCTTTTTAGATTACCCCTCTGGAATATATTTGTTTTATCTGCCCACCCCCCTGCAGTCCCTACATGGACATGCACACAAGCCTTATACTTTGTCTAACTCTGGAAAGGTCCAAATAAGTACAGTGTGTTAAATGTATTTAGTGCATGTCTAGGCTGCAAATAGAAGCAGAGAAAAACGTTATTTGAACCAGAGTATTGTCATGATCAAGTTATTGATTGCTTGGGAGCATGCTGTGTACACGGTGTGGCAATGGTGACTGCTGGTGATTTTATCCTTGTTTTCCTTGGGGAGGGAGGAAATTGGCT
>NW_025336346.1:19324667-19383005 GCF_004798865.1 Varanus komodoensis
AATTTGCCTTGAAGATGTGGTTTCCTCTTTTAGTTTAGAAGGGTGGTGGAGTATTCAGTTTGGAATCTGCTTCTTATCATTATGCCCTAACGGCCAGCATTCTTTTGTTATAATAATCTTCTTTTGTATTACAAAGCCAGCCTAGCTGGTCAGCTTTAACAAGCAAGCTAGTTTTAGTTAGAAAATCTTTGTTCTGGTCTCCTTGGAAGGAGAGGGAGAATAATAGCACAGCACATTGTTTGCTTGCATGATCTGCTTGCTTTTTAAAAAATCATATTCTTTCCTAATGTTTATCAGAAGAGGCTTTATATATGTACTTTAAAAAAGTTGTAAGTGCTTTTAATAGTTTTGCACCTTCCTTATCTCACCCTATGTCTAAGTTCAGCTCCTGTCTGTTTAAAATGACCCTTGCTATGGGAGAGAAGAATTGCCAATGTGTAAAGAGAATTATATTTTTCATATGTTGGCGTGTTTAGCTCAAGTGTGTGTGCGCATTATGACTGTGTTTGCTGCCTTCTTCTGTTCATGCCCCCAGGATGTCCTTGGAAAGGAGACATTTTATCTCTATAGGAATTTCCTGTTTAAACATATTAAAATATGAAGAATGTTCAAACTATTTGTCATCAGAGTCTCCTTCACAAGCTGTCTTCAGTTTATCCAGCATTTCCCCCCTGTGTAAAGCAGAATACCAAAAGCATCCATGACCACTGATGATATCCTGCTCCAAGGTTGCAGTAACAGTGTTCAGCGATGGAATTGCCTAAGCTTGATTGTGGATTTTCCTCCTCAGTTATGCAATTCCCTCTGCTCCAGCTGTGGGTGTCTGATTTGCATAATCACTGTGTGGTTACATCTTAATAGCCCTATTGCTTGCTTGTGTGAGCGCTTTTCTCTTTGATCTGATAGGTTTCTGTAATTTCTGTGCTCTTATTGGCTTATTGAGTTGGAATGTTCATGCTTTGTGCCAGTTACACAAACGTTCCCATTAGAAGAAGTTAGTTAGAATCTAAACATTGCATGGAATAAGAGGAGGGAATACCTGTGAAATTTAGGGAGAATTGGCTGCCAGTTGCTTAGGTTAGTTACTTTTAACTAACTTCTTGGCCTGGTTTTGATGCTGTTCTGTCTCTTTAAAAAATGTAGTTACATTTGGGTTTACCCTTTGCCAATATTTATAATTCAGGAAGTATAGGTATGCCTATCCTAATTAGTTCCTCATGGTTTCTGTACAATCACACATATGGGCTTTGCCATGCAGCACAAGGCCTAGGCCTAGATCGATAAAACTTCCAAAGCTCAGCATCGTGGAGTGTGCCGGAGCCGTGCCCCGGCTTCAGTTTCTTTTCGACCACACTTGCAGTCGCATCTTTGATCAGAACTTCCCTTTTCCTTAGTATTTCCAGCTCACTTTCTTTCCTTTTCTTGTTTCAAACTATAGATTTCCCATGACTCTGTCAAGAGATGGTTTGGCTATATGAGGGCAGAGTTTGTTGTTTCCTTATGCCTGCTTATGCTCTTTTTCCATGCCTGACTTGAGACCCTGTATACCCACTCACCCAAATTGGACTAACACTGGATACAATCCAATGAGTTCAATAACTTGTACAATTTCAAAGGATTAAATTATCAGGAAACCTTATACATGCTCCCTGAGGATCAGAAGTGCTCTTCTGGGTTGACCCAGCAGGTAATAAATGACATATGAAAAGGAAAATACGTGTTGGATAAGGAGGCAGATGGTAGAAGCAAAATACACTGTCAGGAATCAGAAGTATGGCAGTGTAAGGGAGAATTGGGAAGGCATTAGGTGGCGATAGTGTTGAGACAGGCCTGTCTGCTGGTGAGGGGAGTGCGGAAATCACAAATTATTCCTGCCTTATTCAACACTGAGCCCCAGAGTTAGAAAGTGCTAATTATTGTTGAATCCAAGAGTATTGTTAATTGCCACTTTGGAGATCGGTGGATGAAAGAAGGGAGATAAGTTTCTTTTTTTCCTTGCTTGCTTGCACTTTCTCTTAAAAAGCTGTTTGGTTGTTTTGTTTTGTTTCTGACAATTTGCTTTTCAGAGAAACAAAATGTACAGTAAAATCAATAAATGGAATGGTGTGTACTATTCAAGAATGAGTATTTGCTTGATTAATATTCAATATCAGAATTTCAGGCTTTATTAACTTATGTTAAAAATACATTAATTTTTATTTTGTACCTCACTTTTTAGGATCTGGATAATTATTTTACAAGCCAGTTCCTGAGAAGGTTTTCACTACATCCACGACAACTAGCATTCAAAGCCTAAGACATACAGATTCAAGAGAGAATTCCTCTGATGCAGTGGCTTAACTTTTTTTTTTAACAGACTCAATACTTTATCCAGGTAATGCTGAGTGTAAGTAGGGTTAGGTACCCAATACTTTTGGAAAAGCATCCTCCGTCTTTTAGTAAAATAGCTATTAAATTGCAGGGCATGGAGGAGGAACTCCACTACTAAGTTCTCCCTTACAAGCTCCCTTCTCCACTGCTCACCCTCCTAATATGGTAGTCAGGCTTCCCCCCCTTTGGCACTTTTACCTACCTAATGCCCTCCAGAGACTTGGAATGACAATTCCTAGGATACCCAAAGCAGTAGCTATGATGGCTGGGACTGATAGGAGGTGAAATCCACGATATCTGGAGGGTACCAAGCTGGAGGAGTCTGCATAGCATCATGGAGATAGTAAGCAGCAGGGCAGAGGTGGGCAGTCTCTGTCCTTAGGGCTGCGTGTTGCCCTTGGCCTAATTCTTCTGTGTGTAATCAATTCAGACCACTGCCAGGAAGAATCTGTTTCTTCTCTGGCAGCTAACTGGACAGGAAAGAAACGGGAGAGAAAACATGGTGGGAGAAAAGTAATCTATACTTCTTCATGAACTCTGTGCAAACACATGGGCTCTGTGTGTATGTGTGTGTGTGCGCGCGCAGAGGACCTCATTCCTGAAGCTTCTTTAGCTAAGGAATCTGAGCAAGAAGCCTTCCCCCACCATATAGTAATGCATATCTGTGGCAGCTTTGCCCTCATTCCCCCAGTTCCTTTTCAGCTGTCCCTGGGGTAGCTTTGCGGTTAGCTTCTCTTGTCTTAGGATAACAATTATTTTATTCTGAGTTTTTCCCCTTTTTTATTCAGCTAGGTTTTCTTATATTTTTCTTATATTTCATTAATCAGTTGTTACATTTTTCTCCTTTGTTTCATTTTTCCCATTTTGTTACTCTCTTTCTTGCAAATGTAGATCATGTCGGTTATGAAGGGTTCATATGATCCTGAAGGCCTCCTCTTATATGCATTAGATGTGGCAGTAAACTTCCACCAGTGAATGGGCATTCCCTTTGCCGTCCTGTTAAAATGGGCTTCTCTCAAACCAGGAAATCACAAAACAGGCTGCGCAGAATTGTGCCTATTGGCTCTGATTAAAGCTTTGGGGGGGGGGGATCCTTCAGACTATGGAGGTGCCAAAAAATGTCCATGGCATAAGTCTGTCCCTCAACTTCTGCTGCTCGTGAGGAGGTGTCTACAGCTTGAGTTTCAGGTCATAGCAATCCCCTGACACTGAGTAGATCACTGTCACTCACAGCAAAAAAGAAAAAAAAAGAAGAAAAGAAGAAGAAAGAAATTGGAAAAGAGAGTGAGTTCTTATACATCTGACCCACAAAAGAAGAGGAGGAGGAGCCAACTCCACTACTTTATCTGCTACCAAGACCATCTGTGCCATCTCTTTCTCTGTCCCACTGTCATGACCAGGTCCTGGCTAGCCCTGCAAGTGTCTGCAGAACCAAGATCACCTTTATTTATTTATTTCTCGATTTATATCCTGCCTTTTTCCTGCAAAGGGCTCAAGGCAGCTTACATCATTCTCCTCCTGCATCTTATCCCCACAACAACAACCCTGTGAGGTAGGTTGGGCTGAGAGTCTGTGACTGGCCCAAAGTCACCCAGCTGGCTCCGTGACTGAGCAGGGACTAGAACCCAGATCATCTGAGTCCCAGTCCCATGCTCTTAACCACTACACCACACTGGCTCTTTGCAGGCACTTGCAGGGAACAGCTGAAAAGCAGTCATGCTGGGGCCCTGGAAACCAACATAAAAAGCCTCTCTGTACTGCTACTCTCTGCCATGACAACACAAGTTGTCCCCGTGACTCTCTTGTGCTCTTCCCTCCAGAGGCAGTCGCATTAATGGACATCTTCATGTGGTTGTGGTTCAGTTCTGCATTTTGCCTGATCCTTGCATCTGATTCCTGCCTTGCCATGCTATGTCCTGCCTTGCTGTACCTTGCTTTGCTGTCTCACCAGCCATGCTAGCTGTGGTGTGGACCAGCCCTTGCTCCTTGCCTGGTTCCTTTATGGCCTTGCCGTGTCCTCCCTTGCCTTGCTGTATTATCCCTTGCTGCATCCTGCCTTGCTGTCTCACCTCAGCAGTGCAGTTTTTCCTGCTTGCTGCAGCACATTCCAGCTCCTGTACCTCATCTGAGTCTTGCTGAATCCCTGCCTCCTGTCATGCTTTGCTGTCAACACTGCACCTGACAGTTTCTGCAACATATTGGTGTGATCCTGGACTCCCCTACAAGCTTAAGTTTGTCCAACTCTAGTCAAAGCTGAAGCACTGTGTGTGTTAGCAATGAACTTCTGATGGGAAGGGATTAGCATTTGACATTCAGTGACTGCTAAGACTAGTTGTGGCAAGTGTACCTATCCTTCTAAAAAGATGCAACATCTCTTTAATGCGGGATTATCAAATTCAATTAATTGTGGATAGTCTAATGCTTCTGTTAAACATATGCTTTGGCAATGTCCAGTTGTTGCATCATTTTGGAAGGAGGTTATTATACAGATAAATGTTGTTCTGGAACAGTCTTTAATATTCATTGATGTATATGTGCTTATAAATTATTCACCTGCTTCGTGGAAATTGCAAATGAAAGGGGAAATGATTATTAGAACACTGTTGACAGTTAAAAGACTGATATTAGAACTGAGAAGAAAAACAACTTCTATAATGCAGTGCAGCACTTCCAGTATATGAAAAAATTAGCACATAGGCATCTAATTCAAATGGATACGTATTTGGAAATTTTATCCACTTTTATTGAGGCTTATGCATAATTGCTAGAAAGCTGCACGCATTTCCTGGAAATCTCTCTGTGTGCACAAAACAATTAAAAAGGAATTGAGTATCTGCAGGAACCAGGCTGGGCAACTCTTTGCATGTGCCATTGGAAGTGCCTGTGGGTGCACATGGCAACACAATGAGAGGCCTTGCATTAAATGCTTATCAAAATGATTTGGGTTAAAGTTGCTGATTCCCAAAATTTCTTAGAGGAATGCACTGATAGAGCTGTCTGGACTCCCCACTCTTTCCCCTTTTCTATTTTTGAATGTTCCATTTCTTTGTCATGGCCTTTGGCTTGTTCAGCAAGCACTGATGAGGTCTTCCCTGCTGTTCCTTGTTCTGAATCTACCCAGTTGATTTCTAAGCTGCATGTCTTTGCAACAATATGACCTACTTGTGAATTTTGGATAGCCCGTTCTTGAAGCTGAGAAAGCTCATTTCATAGTTGTCTTATTGATCCAAAGGCATAATTAGGGGGAGTATTTATCCCTTCAAATTTTAATTAAGAATGGGTAAAGTTGGTTTTATCATCTTTCTGCCTTGTTAGGCAGTCACCTGAAATTAAGTAGAAACAGTGAATGTTGTGTTAGTACACTTCTTTATTCAAATAACTCCAGTGCTTTTGTAGATGAAGTAACTTTTAATTTGGATTTGGAGCTTTTCTCAAGTGAACATTCACTTGCAGATAGGCAGGGAGTCAGAGCCCAAACCCCTCCCACCATCTTCCCGCAAAGGTAATTCCAATATTGGAAATACTAGTCCTAAAAGGGGTTTCTCTGCTCACATAGTACATGCAGTAAACACAGCTGTCCATGGAGGGCAATTTTGAATTCCTCCCTTTGGCAGCTGTCTCTGTGTAGCAAGGTGCATGCACAACAGCTCCCAGTTATGTGGCAGGCTTCTGCATATGGATTGATTGGCTGCATCAAGGGAAATCTCACAGCAAAACTGTTTTAAAATGGTGTCTGCACAGCAGCTTTTATGTGCTTGGGGAGGAGCTCAGGCTCAGTGAATTAATTAATTAATTTTGGCTTACCATTCCTACAGGTGCCTGATCAGCCAGCCCTCCCCAAATGTTTTAGGAAGGAGACCAGCCTACGGAAAAGTTAGCCTTTTTCGGTGGCCCAGTTTCAGTTCTACCCTTTCAGTCCATGGCTTAGAACCCCTCCCACCCTGATGATTACTTCCTGATAGAGGGAGTGAAGGTGATTCACCTGCAGCAAGCGCTCACTGTTCTGGGCCACATGCCTTCACAGCAATTTGAATTGGAATACAGAAAAGCTGCAGGCATTGTGAGAGAGTAAGCTCCTATACCTGATAGAAGTTCTCATCCCAAATAGCTGTAAGGAATAGCAATGTAACAAAAGTAAAATTGCTTTGTTCATAATTTTCTTCTAAGTTTACCTTCAGCATAGACTGGTCTCTCTAAGATTAAAAAAGGAGATGCAAAGATGGGAGTGGCTACCAGAATCTGTGAAGTTTATAGAACTTTGGGCCTGTTTTTCTAAAGCTCCTCAAAACTCCTAACTTGCTCCTTGCTTCTCCTCCCCCACTGCACACTACCCTGCTCTGAATATGTGCCCCCACCTTTCTGTCAGATCCATGCAGTCTGTGTCGAGTTTATCTTCTGTGCCTTTGATGTGCTCTGAAATGCCGGCAAAGGAAGGTCTGATCATTTCTCTAAAAACCTGACAGTTTGTGTGACAATCTGTCCACAAATCCACAGGCTTCCTGTCAACTAAATAAGCCTTTGAATATCAGAAGTTTTGGGAATGGTGCTTGCCGCTTTGCTGGTGTGCTGAGGGGAAGCTGTAACAGGCTGCATGGGTAACCTGGGAGATGCGCCACATTTTCTTTAATCATTTCTGGGACATCTCATTGTTTGGCTGGTCTGTAGTCCTGCATGTGCCAGTGTTATTTAACAAAGCCTGATTGGCTGGATGCTACACTGAAATTTGCAGTCCATTGGATAATAATAAAAAGAAATGATGGTCATGAATAGCATGTCTATTTGTGGTTCACTTAAAAAAAAAGATTTTTAAAATTCCTTACAATTCCCTATATGTTGGTGCATCAACATGGCTGTTGCCAGGCTCCTCTTGGTGCACACTTCACACATTTGAATTATCCTTCATTCTTTGTGCATCCATTTTCTGTAAGTTAAACACCTTTCATTAGTATCTTACACTTGTCAGACCATATCTGGAATACTGTGTCCAGTTCTGAGATCATTTCTGATTTTAAGAAGTACATGGATAAACTAGAGTACAGTCAGGATTGTGAAGAAACTGGACACCAAATCCTGTGAAGAAGATTTGAAAGAACTAGGCATGTTTATTCTGGAGAACTGACGAGAGGATAACTGGCAACAAATATCTGAAAGGCAGGAGATGGAAAGACTTGTTTACTGTTTCCCCAGGGAGCAGGACTAGAAGCAGTTGGTAGAAGTTGCAGGGAAGCAGATTTGGACTAAACATTAGAGTGCGTTTCCTGGTGTGACGATCTGAAGTGGTAGAACAGAATGCCCCAGGAGGTGGTGGGCTTTCTTTAACTGGAGGCATTTTAAAAAAGGACTAAAGAATTTCTTAGGGACCTTCCACACCCCTTCCCGCACTAAAGTTTTATTATTCTAATGCAACTGATGACATATGTCATGTGTTTGTCAAGCAGTTGACTTTGAATAATTACAGTGGTCCCTTGGCTCACGAACACCTCAGTTCACGACCAAATTGGGTCGCTAACAGAAATTTCACAAAAAGTTTGCCGCAGGTTGCGAACTCTGCATCGGGTGACGATTCTGAGTACGCCCACCTTCTCTACACGGGCGCGATCGTGCTTGTGCGGGGGTGGGGAGATGGCCGCAATTGCACCCATGTTCCCTGCCTGAGCGTGCCTGCCTCCTCCCCAGCACGCCCGCAATTGCGCCCGCCTCCCCCCACCCCCCACATGATCACTGGTGGGGGGGGAGATGGCCACAATTTTTCTTGTTCTTCATCGTGGCCTCTGTGCGTCACACATATGGGTGCTGCGCCTGCGCAGTGCCTTTGGCCAGAAGATTGCAAGCTAACGGTTTTTGGCGGGAAAACTCCGCTCCTCCTCTCCCATAGCCTATAAAGAGCGGAGCGTCTGCCATTTTGTTCAGTCTTTGCGACTGCCGTTAACTGTGCCTTGGGCTGCTTTCACTCTCGCTCTGACCGTTGCTCGTCTAGCTTGTTCTTGTTCTTGATTGTTCTCTCCCAGTTTCTATAGCCCTGTTAGTTCTTATAGTTCTTGCTAGTTCTTATAGTTCTTGTTAGTTTTCATAGTTCTCTATCGTTCTACCTTCTCTTTAGATCTTCTATTAAAAAAAACCAAAAAACCAAAAATATATTCTTACCCTCTGCACTATCTCTTATTTTTTCCTTTCTTTCCGCAAATGCGCGGAATGCAGGTCGAAGATGTCTCTGACTGACCCGCATGACCTATGCCTCCTCTGCTTGGGGGAGGGGCATAGGACTGACAAATGCTCTCACTGCCTGGCCTTCTCTAAGCAGGCCAGGAAAAATCGTGAGAATCGCCTGCAGAGGCTCTTGTGGGATCGGGCTCTCATGCAGTCCGACCCACTTGTTGTTGCTCCGAAGCCTGGCTCTGCTACGGTGGCTCCACCCTCACGCCCTTAGGATGAAGGTGCGTCTACCATGGGGTCTCCACCTGCTTCTCCAAAGAAAAAGTGTGAGAAGCATAAGCATGCTGAAACTGACAAATCAGCAAAGAAAGCCAGGAAGGAGAAGGCTCCGAAACTGGCGAAAAAGTCAAAGGACCCAGAGCGCCCTCGACACCGTGACTCGGGTTCGATGGCCCCCTTGGTACCGGCGGCAATTACTGTACCGACTCCACCCGATCTGGTGCTTCAGGTGGCTATGAGGGTTACCCCTCAAGGGTCCCCTCGCCGTGTGGCTGACCTCCCTGCTGAGCCGCTTCCAACTCTACAGCGGGGGTCAATTTCTGATGGGGAAATTCAAGACTCTCCCCCCAGGAATAGGTTGCCCACACCTATGCCCGCAGCCACAATGGAGGCAGATGTGGAGATGTCCCCGCCTATGAGCCGAAGGAGTCGCTCCAGGGAACAGTGCTCCGAGGGATGGCACTGCTCCTACTATCAGGCCTGGGGCAATCCGCACTCCGTCAGGTACTATCCCGCACCTTGGGATCGGTCTTCACCGCCTTCCCACGACCGTCCACTGTCCTTGGGCCCGAGGCGCGCATCCCCGATACCTCCTCAGGATGAGAGTAGCCGCTCCGTCTCTCCGGTGGAGTCCTCATCATCAGCTCCTCCATATTATGGTGCTGACTCGACGATTCGGAGGTCGATTCAACCTCCCCTGACGTCGCTGTGACCTCCCAGGGCCCTGCGTCACCGGACGAGTCACATGTCTCCTTCGCGGAGCTGATGTTCTGGCTTGTGCAGTCGCTTGACATCAATGCCGTCCAGCGTCCGGGACCCACTATGGACAGGTTTTACAACGTCGTCCACGGAGAGCAGTCCACCTCAATCGTCCTGCTGTTGATCACCACCTTATGACAGGCGATGATGCAACCCTGGGACTTGCCTTCTCACCCTCAACCCACTCTTGGAGGTATGAATCCATGTACCGGGTTTTGGAAGAGGACATTCCCTTCCTCCTCCGCCACCCCAAGCCGAACTCGGTTGTGGTGGAGTCCTCCCAGGGCAGAGAGGCGAGAGGCCACACTGCACCTAGGGACAAGGAGGGACGGAAGATCGACTCCCTGGCCAGGCAAGTCTACGCAGCCTCAGGCCTGGGGCTGCGCATTTCCAACTGCGAGGCGACGTTGGCGAGGTATCAATACTTCATAATGCAACACCTCCACAACGTCGTCTCTACCCTCCCGGACCACCAGGATGATCTGGCCAAGGTGCTTATCAAGGAGGCGATGCAGGTCGCCGACCAGCAGTTGTCCACAGCCAGGCATCATGTGGACACGGACTTGAGAGCCTTGGTCAGTGCCGTCTCTCTCCGCAGACATGCCTGGTTAAGGAATTCTAACTTCCTGGAGGAGACTGAACAGCGGATTGAGGAAATGCCCTTTGACGGGTCCGGGCTTTTCCACTCCAGAACTGACCGCAAGCTGAAGAAACTCCACGAGTCCCGCATGACGGCCTGGTGGATGGAGCCTCAGACTCAAACTAGGCGTAAGTGGGCATGGACCCGTCCATCCTATAGACAATCGTATCAGCCTAGACAACAGCCCCAACACCGGCCGCAGCAACAGCAACGCCGCCGTCAGCAGCCCCAGCAACGCTGTTAGCAGGGCCGTCGCTGTTATGATGGAGATAGGAGGTAGCGTTGACGGGACTGGCGAACCATTCCTCTGATCCCTTCCATACCCACCGCCCTCTCATCTGGGGACCGACTGAAAAGCCGACTCCCCATTTGGGAGTCCATCACATCTGATCGGTGGGTATTGTCCATCATACAGCATGGCTATCGGATAGAATTCGACATCATTTCTCCATCAAGTCCGATCCAGTTTACATCATGTTCGCCGGTACCGCTCGATGAAATACAACAACTTCTTCGTAAAGGAGCGATTCGTCAAGTAACCCCACCTGACGGACTCCACTGATTCTACTCCAGATATTTTACGGTCCCGAAGCGGGATGGTGGTCTATGTCCGATTTTGGATTTAAGTAATCTGAATCGATTTATCGTGACAAAGTTTCGAATGACCACCCTTCAAAATATTTTGCCGCTGCTAAGGAAAGAGGATTGGTTCGCCTCATTGGACTTGAAGGACGCCTATTTCCACATTTCGATCCACCCGAGTTACAGGCGTTTCCTTCGTTTTGCTGTTGTACCCCATTTCTATGAATTTACAGTTTTACCTTTTCGACTGGCCACTGCTCCGAGAGTGTTCACCAAATGTATGGCCCCTGTCTGCGCTTTCCTACGCCTCCAAGGCATACAAATTTACCCTTACCTTGATGACTGGCTTCTGGTGTCCCAGTCTAGGGAAGGACTCCTCGCATCCATCCGTACAACCTGTGCCTTATTAGGTGATCTGGGCCTATGCATTAATACTGAGAAATCTTCTCTTCTTCCGACACAGACGCTTACCTTCATCGGAGCCTGTTTGGATTCGACGCTGGGAAAAGCCTTCCTTCCTCACGACAGACAACAGACTCTCGCTTGCCACATCCATCGAATGAGATGAGACGGGGCGGTTCCGGCAAAGTCCATCCAGCGGCTTCTGGGACATATGTCTTCCTCGGTTGCTGTGGTGCCACACGCCAGACTTTGGCTTCGTCCTTTACAACTACTTTTCAACAAGATGTTCCACCCACAGAGAGACTCACCATCGAAGTTGATTTGAATCCTGTCCTCGGTGCTCCATTCTCTACTCTGGTGGTTGGTCCCAGCCAATCTGACTGTTGGGGTTCCCTTCAGGCCCCGATGCCCATTGATAACCCTTGGTACCGATGCGTCTCTTCTAGGATGGGGAGCAGTATGCTCCGGCCTATATACCCAGGACACATGGACTCATCAAGAATCCACGAATCATATCAACTTCTTGGTGCTGTTGGCGGTATTCAAAGCCCTACGTTCTTTCGAGGATGTTCTCCAACATCGGGTCATTCAGATAACTTCGGACAACATAGCCACCATCTTTTATCTGAACAAACAAGGCGGAATGAAGTCCCCGACTTTGGCCGGACTTTCTATGCAGATTTGGGACTGGTGCATTCTGAGACACATTACACTAATGGCAGTCCATTTGGCTGGTACGGACAATGTGGAAGCGGACCTCCTCAGTAGGCGTATGTTCATCTCTCACGAATGGGAGCTGGTTCCTCAGACACGCGACTATCTTTTTCATCGCTGGGGGTTCCCCGACGTGGACTTGTTCGCCACCCAACAGAACAAGGTGTGCGATGCTTTCTGTTCGAGAGCGGGAATTGGGTACGGATCCCTAAGGGACACCTTCATGATCCCATGGCACAACCTGAACTTTTACGTCTTCCCGCCGATTCCTCATATGATGAGAGTGATAGCGAAGATAGTACATGATCGGGCCACGGGATACTAATTACCCCTTGGTGGCCACACCAACCTTTGTTTGCTACACTGCTCAACATCTCTCACGGGGAATACCTTCATCTTCCACAGCTTCCGTACCTCATAACCCAACAGGACAGTACGCTTCGCCATCCAGATTTACTAGTGTTGAACCTAACAGCGTGGCGAATCTGATAGCTGACATTGCGCCATCCGTATCGACGGCAACTTCAAGTGGTTCAAATCCTGCCTTCGAATCCGCTGGGTTCAGCACTACTTCCTCTTTTGCTCCTCCAGCACCATCAGATCCGAGGATTGATCCGTCGAATCCGACAACCTTTCATCTGGATATTCAACACATCCTTGACTCTGCTTTAAAGCCATCTACGTGGAAGTTCTACGCGGCTAAATGGAGACGATTTTCCACCTTTGCCGAATCTCGTTCATTCTCTGCATTTACATCATCAATACATCAAATCCTTCAGTTCCTATTAGAACTGCACCACTCCGGACTGAAACCATCTTCAATTAAAGTGTATACAGTGACAATCGCCTATCATCGTGGCATGGTGGACGGATCACCCATCTTCTCTCAACCTACTATTAAGAGGTTTCTTAAGGGTCTTCATAATCTTAGTCCATCAATCAGGCCAGTAATGCCTACCTGGAGTCTCTCTGTTGTTTTGCAAGTGCTTACAAGAGCTCCTTTCGAACCATTAGCAACAGTCGATTTACGTCTTGTTTCATGGAAAACAGCATTTCTTGTGGCGGTTACCTCGACCCGAAGGGTTAGTGAGCTCTGCGCTCTCCGCATAGACCCTCCTTACCTGAATTTTCACAGAGAAAAGGTTGTCTTGCGGCTCGATCCATCTTTTCTTCCTAAGGTGGCCACATCTTTTCATATGGGACAGGATATTATCTTACCTGCATTTTTTCCGTCTCCGTCAACTCCGTTAGAAAGGTCACTGCACTCACTTGACGTTCGGCGCTGCTTAGCCTTCTACAGATCTAGGACGGAATCTGTTCGGCTCTCAAATAGACTATTCGTTAAATATTCTACCAGAGATCAAGGCGCTCCAATCAAAGTCCATACTATCACTTTATCCTATCAACTGGCTAAGATTGAATTACCTGCAGCTCCTCGAAGCCATCGACTAGGGCTGTTGCTGCTTCATCTGCCTTCGCATCGGGAGTCCTGATTGATGATGTATGTCAAGCTGCTACTTGGACGAACCCTTGCACTTTCACCAGACATTATTGTCTAGACGTTTAGGCTCGGCAAGATTGCTCCTTTGGCAGAGCTGTTCTTTCATCTGTTCTTTGTTGAGGACACTTCCCCTCCTTCATTATGGTAATCTTGTTAATCTACCCATATGTGTGATGCACAGAGGCCATGACGAAGAAAAGCAGGTTGCTTACCTGTAACTGATGTTCTTCGAGTGGCCATCTGTGCAGTCACACAACCCACCCGCCGGCCCCGCTCAGTGTCAGTGAGTGGACATATTCATCGGTACCTAAGGTTTCCCTTTTTTTCATGGTACCAATCTTTTTCCTATCTAGTAGTGACAGTTTTTTCCACATGGGGGCGTACATTCGGTCGTCAAAGACTGAACAAAATGGCGGACGCTCCACTCTTTATAGGCTATGGGGGAGGGGAAGCGGAGCTTTCCCGCCAAAAACCGTTAGCTTGCAATCTTCCAGCCAAAGGCACTGCACAGGCGCAGCACGCATATGTGTGACTGCACAGATGGCCATTCGAAGAACATCAGTTACAGGTAAGCAACTTGCTTTTCTTTGTCACTTTGTTTCAAATTTTTGGGAGTAAAAAAAAATAATTGTATAATGGATTAACCTTATTTACATTGATCCTTATGGGGAAATTTGACTTGGCTCACGACAATATGGGTCATGACCTGAGTCCTGGAACGGTTTAAGTTCGTGAGCCAAGGTATCACTGTATTAGGATGGCATACAGCCCCTTTCTTTTCTTGGTCCATATTTGTCCAGCATTTACAAAATGGTGACTGTTTTATAGGCATGTCGGGTGTGGACCTATTGTTTAAATCTTTTACCCTTTAATCAGGAATCTGGTCCCTCTTACTGTGCTAATAATTGTCTATTTCAGTAAACATTTCCCCCCCCTTTAAGCTTGATTCTTTATATTTACAAGCACCAAGTTTGGTTCTTTTTAAAGCAAATGTTAAAAATCAGCTTGTTATCTTGGGTCCTTTATGCAGTGGAACCAAATAAAATATCTGACAGTGGTAAAACATTTCTTATTACAGCAGTAATGTTTCAAGCGTCTTACTCCACAGGACTTTTAGGCCATGTGTTCACAGTTTCACTGTGAAAGTGCTTAACACACTTTATCCTCAGTACAGTTTTTGCTAAAGAGGGACCAAGAATATGGCCAACTATTTAAGGACACTTGCATATGTTCAGGAGGCCTCAAGGGCTGATGTCTTTGAAAATTTCTGAAGTATGGTAAAAAAACTCTCTCTCTGCAGGGCACAGCTGAGCTTTGAGAGGCACCATAGCTTTGTTGGAGAGCATATGCTGACATATAGAAGGTCTTTGACTCAAACCCTGGCATTTCTAGTAAAAAGGATCAGGCATTCAGTAATGTCTTGCACAAGTCTTGTATTTTTAGTAAGAGTAAGCTGCTTAAACAGGTAGTTGCTTGTAGATGCTTATCTTGAATGTGGTCCCTTTGTGTGTACACCACTGGTATGAATCAATGTGCTTTACTTGTTCATCATTTATTACATTTGTTTGTCCCCATTCTCTCTGGGTGGCTATTACAATAAAATATGAGTAAAATAACATTAGATAAAATAATACAGTTAAAGTAACTTAATAAAATAAAAGCATAGATAATATATTAAAATTAGTGGAATTGGTTTGAAGAGTCTAAGCAGAGCCATAGATGTGCCAAAAAAGAAAAGTTTTTGTCAGGTGCTTGAAACTCAACAGCTGATGATCTTAGCAACAGGCAGAAGTATATGGAGTAAGTTGCTGCCTAATAATTAATCTACTGTCGCTGCTGATTGTGTCTGCACTGGTGGGGGGATGTTTCTTTTTCTTTGTCATCATTATCATTGATTATGTTTAAAAAAATCTGGTTGAATTACACTGTGGTTCAAAGGCCTTAAAGGGTAGCTAATTCATGTGTAATTGACCATCATTAGTATAACACAGCCCAATGTATAGCAGTTCTGAACACTTTTTGGGAGTTTCCCAGAACTTAGTTTTACATAACCATGTTTAGAACTGTGCTGTAAACATGGTTTTCAGACTCCCAGTTGTCCATAAGTTTTGATTTGAAGTTAGCCCTAAAGTACAAATTCAACAGGACACAAGGGGAAAGAATCATGTCAAAATGTCGCCGATTCTGTGGGAGAGCTACATTGACTGTACCAGCTGAAGGAAAAAAGGTAAATGGTGCTAGATCTTTTGATGCTTCTAGTCAAATTGAATCTGAATATTATTCCTTGGCATAACCATGTGGAAAGCTAACAAAGGTCTCCCTTGATCTTCATCCATTTCATTTATTACAGTTACATCAGAAAAAGCAACAAACTGATCTTAGTTGTGGAACCTTTGAAATGACCTCTACTGTGGTGGCCAGAATATAAGACAGAGCGCAATGGAAAAATGTGTGATCATTCAGATGTTGTTGGACTGGAAATTCTGACATACCTCACTTCTGACTGTGTTGGCTGTGCTTGACGGGAGTTTCATTCTAGCAACACCAGGAAAGCCACACATTTACTCATTCAATTTTTCTTCTGCATCATTTGCCAGAAGGCTTCTTGAGCAGATTACAAGGTTAATGTATTCTCCCCCCACCAAATAAAACCCAGTTTAAAATTCACAATTTTAAATTCACATTGTCAGAATCCCGGAATCTCAATTTGAGAAGAGGAAATAGGAAAGATCAATCGTTACGAACCTCCGCGTCTTTATTGTCTATCCCAGGTTCCCACGGTTGACTCACAATAATGCATTACCGGGCTAGCAGAGATAAACTCGCTGCAAAGCTTCAGTACCATTACAGGGCATTTATAGGTACACAGGTACAGGGCAACTGATGACAGAATGCAGAGATTACAATAAGATTCTGAGGTCATCACATACAGAACAGATAAAGAAAGTCAGTCAATCACACTGTAACAATGAGATTACAATATTTCTAATTGCCTGTATTGACACTTTAGTTGAGTAATTTGAACCCCTCTCCAGGTCTGCTCAGACATGCAAATTCAAGCCACTAGAAACTATTCATGATAAGCTCAGACCCTTATCTCGACTCTAAACATTCTGCATGATCAGGGCACATGAAGCCCTCTGGGCTATCAAAAGATTATTGTAAACTGAATTCCAACAATGACTATTTACAATGTATATTTGGGCTAAAATGGCCTCTCTAGTGTAGCTTACAGCTAAAGGTGAGAGAAAGGAGTGGGGGAATGCCATTTTAAACAGTGACAGCTTGGTTTTGAGAAGGAAGACAGGATTTGATCCCACAATGTAAAGGCACACAGGAGTAATGCTTTTCAGGCAGGATTTATCAAAATTTTCCCAACAACATTTAATACAACTGAAGGGCACAAGGGGTCTTTAATCAAACATAACATGGTTGAGAAGGGGAAAAATAGGTTTTATTCTCGAGAATAGTTCAATCACAAAGGGGCAATCAACCCAGAACACATGGTGCCCTTTCATATACCCTTGCTGAGCAGGTAGCGATGACAGAATTCCATTGGTTCAAAATTTCTTCTGCAAGTGCTGACTGGTACATTTGCATTCAGTTAGTTCTCATGCTTTACCTTGTGGCTGGGACTCCGGGCTCAGGTGAGGGATTATACAACCCCTGCCTGGCTTTCTTACACAGATATCACTGGTATTTCTTTGTTCTAGGGAACTGGCATGCCCAGACAAGTTTGGGCAAGCCCCTGCATATTCTATACAACCAACAAACCAAGGCACCTTCATCACTTCACGAAACCTTAATTTTCCTCCAAAGAAGTATGCTAAAAGGGACAAGAACATATTATGAACAAGATGTAAAATATTAAAACCATTAGAATGATCTTAACAGTTAAAATATTGGATAAATAAAAAGGTCTTCACCTGGCACCTTTGATGTAAGTAAAAAAATGATGCCCTCCAACCCCCAAACAAACAAGGAATCGACACAATGGTGAATACCACACCATTAACACATTGCTGGAGTTGTGGCTAGAGCAGGACTGCACTACTGTGATCCTCCAAGCCATATGTGTTAGTCCACCAGGGTCTGGACCAACATCATGCCTGAAACTGTAAAATAGGGAGACAGGTTAAGCATCCTGCAGGTCACAATACGCAGCGGTTGGGTGTGCTTGGCTTGGTGGATTAGCTTTGTCAGGCCTGACTAAGCTTGCGTGTTGAGCCTCAGTCAAATTGTTATCTCAGCTGTAAGATGGTAACTAATAATAATAAAAATCATGTTCCCTCACAGAGCTGTTACAAGGATAAGGGAAATAGGGATTATAAAATGTATTGTGCATTAACAGTTCTAGATGAATTTCCATCGACACTAATAATAGCTATCTTGAGAGACTAGTCAGTATAAATTACACTTAATACCAATAGTGGTTGCCTTGAGAGATGTATTTTACAGCTTTGGAAAATTTATTTACACTCTCTCTTGATACAAAATCAACAGAATTACAAAACTATTCTAAATAGTTGGATAGTCCCTTGTGCTCAGGATACTCAAGGCACAGAATTCCTAGCCTCAAACATTAGCAAATGTGGGCAGTGATTCCAAAAGTAGATTGTGGAGGGTAGCCATCTCATACATCTTAACTGATTAATTAAAAAGCACAAGGGAGGTTTTAGATCCATATGAAGTTTCCCATGTCGATGTCTTTTAAAAAACACACACCCACAAACCTTTTTGAAAACATAAGAGGCATGTTTCATCTTGAAATAAATAGGTATGCCTGGTTAGTCTTCTGGAATTTGGGCACAAAATGCTCCCTGCGGAAGGCACCCCTGAGGAGATGACGGCAGCTGCCTTCTGCATTCGTTACCGCTGCAGCTTTGTCCTAGTGTTGCTTTTCTATGGATGATATTTGTGCTTTCTGAATGACTGCTACAATTATGCCACTGGTTTCAGCATGAAAGTGAAAGAAAGCGACAGCTGTACAAGGTTGTAAGGGGTCTTAATTTCCAATTTAAATAACCCTGGTTAGCACCAGACGGCTTGAAAAAGCCTTATAGCAGAGACTAACATCAGAGGTGGCCGGTGCTTAATTACCGTTGGTTTTGCTGCCTTTTCCCTTCTGCTTTGTTACCTAATATGAAACAATGCTGTGTTCTTGCCTTTTACATGCATTGAGGGATGCACATTCCTTCAAGCTGGAGATGGGGTCCCATTCTGAATGCAAGAAAGCACTCAAAACAAGGGAGGAGGGATTCTAAGTGGCACGCCTGTCAGGTCCTAGGCAGATTGCACCATGTAATCCTGCAGCTGTTGTCTGCAGCGTTTGTCAAGGCCTCTACTGGCCTGTTCTGTTTCTTCATGGGGATCACTTCCATTCATCTAGGCTGGCAATATTTCAGCAGCCATTAATCCTCTTTGTATCTTTATATGGTATGACCACTGACAGGGTTCCATATACTGACATGTCAAAATACTGTGACACAAAAAGTTGGCTGTAAAAAAATCCAGAGAGCCTCTGATCCAGTCTGTATGGATAAATTTATACTGTTCCTATATTTTCTCCATACAGCCCATGCTGGACTGTTACTTTAATATTAGAAAAAGCACCTTTCCTAAAAGTGATTAATTTCTGATTTGTCTCTCTTGTTGTTCAGTCAGGCTTCCTATATCTCATCTAAAGCAATGTGTATTTTATCGGAATAAAATGAAATGGTTTTTGTGAGAAGTCAGTGGAGCAATTTCAGGCACCTCCTGGTTTGTGGTAAATGGGAGTGCTTGAATTATAAAGGACATTAATTTGCTTAAAATTGGAAAGAGTCAAAAGTGGAACTTATGGATTTCTTTAAGATAAATTTTGTCCAGTAACTTGAGCACTGCGGTTCATCCATCTTATGGAATATTTGGTAGATTTGTAGTGTTCTTCCTAATATGCAAGATACCTACCTAAAGAGATAGTGGCCTTTCCCACACTGGAGGAATTCAGGTTGCAGCTGGACAGTCATCAGCAAGGGATGCTTTAACTCTTGAGTTCTGCACTGAGAAGAGGTTTGGACCTGATGGTTCTCTGGCCCCTTCCAACTCTACTCTTCTGTGATTCTATGGCCTGTTCAAGCTTGTTCTTACAGTATGCCTGTTTAAGTTTTGGGGGAAGCTGGTACTGCTGAATAGAGTCAGATCAAGGCAGGTAAAGTTGAGGCAGAAGCCTTCTTATGCAGATGCTAGATGAAAATAGGGCTCATGGATAGTGCCAGTTCAGTCTGAAGCTCTCTTCTACTAGAACTGCTATAGGAGAATGTTCGCTTAATAAGCAATTAAAGCCAAGTGAAGTCTTATGGAGACTGACAAGATACCTAGTGAAGTCGACTAGACTGTGAAAGAGCCTTTCTGACTCTGTAGTCTTAGACTTCTGCAACACTGGGGCATTGGAGGTACTGCTCCATACATCTTCTGAATTAGGCTTTGGTTGCACTATCAGGGCTGTGTCAATGGCCAGGACAGTCATGAAGAAGCAGGCTGAACTTTGTTCTTCTCAGAGCCATCTGCTGCATACTAAAATTTTTTACTATACTGCATAGTAAAAACTCTGCATACTGAGAGTTTTTACTATGCAACAGTATATAAAAACTTTAAATAAATAAATAAATAAATAAATAAATAAATAAATAAATAAATAAAAGGGCTGAAGGCAAGATGCTTTGGGACACACTTCCTGAATCTTTCATTTTACCATACATGCACTGCATGTTTACAATCCTATTACAACCTTCCCGCCTTACAGGGAACACTGAAGTTACCCACTGTTTTCATAACACTTAAAATAAGCCTGATAAGATTTTGTTCCCCAGAGGGAAGTTTTACTCTAACATCTGGCTCCTAGCTGAATATAACATGCCTATGTTTCTGTAGTTGAAATGAGTACATTGCCATTTCCCACACTACGTTTGCTATATAGACAACTTTGAGTCATACCTGCATGCACAAAAATGGTGGTATATGAATCCTTTTTGTGATACCAAATCCTGGACTGTAAAAATGTAAGTATATAGTTCAAAACAGTAAGGCTGATGACAACTTTTCCCCTTTTTTCCTGTCTTTTAGGTCAGTTAAATGCCAGTTTCATGCTGAGCCTCATATACAATGTATTTAGTCTGATGCTAGTGTTCAAAATGAACAATTACTTAATAGAAAACAAGTTCATTTAAAAAACAAAACAAAATCAGGACTTCAAGCTTTGTTTTCAAAGCTCTGACACTTGGAACCAACTGCTCTCTTCTTGGATTCCCCTGTTTATTACATATCTATCACCTAGGCTACAAGAAGAGATTAGTGGAGTTGATGAGCAGCTAACCATGCTTGAAGTCTTAAGTCCCAAGTCAAAAGCAAATCAAATAGACGGACTTAAATTAATAAATCTAAATAAAGATGTACTGAGCTATCCAAAAGGATATTTTAGATTGTATGTGTGCTCTCTGGGTTAAGAAATGTTGATTTCAACTTGATTTTCTTATTTGTTTTCCATCTCTGTTTGAGAACCTTCATGGAACAGAGATTGTGCATCAGATCTCACTTGTGGACATTTTCATGAAATTTTGTGCTCTTTTATGTATTCATCTACTTTCTCCTGGCCATTATTATTTAGGGAGGCATAGTTTGCAATGCACAAAGCTGGACATTCTTGGTAGTGGCATCCACACTGTAGAACAGTTTTCTTCAAGAAGCATACTAGAGTCATACAGTTATATTCAACTGTGTCTGCTTGACCAGAGAAATTCATTATCCCTTCACAATGTATCCCTCTCCAAATCTGCTCTAGAGGTTTGGAATACCCCTCTAACAGTAGGGGGTGCTTGGGATAGAAAAGGAAGGTATTGTGGCAGGAGCAGAAATCTGCTTATTTTTATTTCATTTATTAAGGAATTCAGGGGGGTTTACATAATCCTCCTGCTCCTCTTAATCTTATCCTCACAACATCCCTGAGAGGTAGGTTCGCTTGAGAGTAAGCAACTGGCTTAAAGTCGCCCAGCAAACTTCATGGCAGAGTAGAGACTAGAATCTAGATTTCCTGGTTCACAGTCCTACATTCTAATCACTGTACTATACTTATCCTTGCTTGTATAACACTGGACCAGAACAATTTTTCTTCTACTAAGCAGTCTTCCTCAGTCCGGTACATTCCAGATATGTTGGTCTACAACACTTGCCAGTGCTGTCCATTGACTATCCTGATTGGGGCTTGTAGGAGTTGTAGTCCAAAGAATCTACGGGATACTGAGCTAGGAAAGACTGCCATAATAGATGACTTGCTCCAAAAAATAGATGGAAAGAGTGCAACCCTGTTGGTTCTTTTTGTTTTTAAAAGCAATATCTGTTTTTTTTTCTTTTTGAGTTTTTGGTTTTGGTTTGCTACTAGCATGTTTTAGCTGCTTGTGGTTTTATTGCTATGTCTCTGTTTACATTATATTTGCAAGTGAGTTTCTTTGCTTTTAATTGTTGTTTATGATATGTTACCTTGCACATCTGGTGAAAAGGTTACTGGGAAATCTAATGGATAAATACGTGTTGATAGTTTTTTCTGCACTTTTGACATCCTTATCCCTGGAGAACCGTACCAATGTGCTCTCTGTTTTCTGTAGGCCAATTTCCTTCTATAGCCACTTTAAAGAACACTCATGCCTGGGAACAAGTCTGTTGGCTGCTTTTCTTTTCTCTTTTCTGTCTTAGGTGGGTTAAATGCCAGCTTCATGCTGAGTCTCATGTACAACATATTTGTTCCTGTTTTCTATTCCTGCTGCCGTTTCATTGCAAATCGCTGCTGGCTAATGGTATCTGATGGGACTCCTTCCTATTGCCTGCAAAATGTTTCATTTTGCTACCTTCCTTTCTTGCTTGCTTTTCTTTCTTTTTGTCATCTTTTTTTTGAACTTGTAAACTCAGGTCCTAGGAGAAATCAGACAGTATGAAATATGAAAATTGCTTGGGAAGTAATTGGAGAAACAGTGAGACTTATGAAACCCATGGAGATAATGCTCGCACCTACTTATTCACAATATTTAATTTTTAATAGCAATTTTAATTAATGGAGCACTGGTCTTTGGGATTTTCAGAAGCAAGTAAGCAGCAGCAAGGCAGTGAAAAAAGGGTGCCATTAAAATCTGTGAACTCCACATTGTAGTTGACAGATTTGTGTCTGTGGGCACACGATGTGTGCATAAAGGAAAGGGAGAGAAGCCTCCAAACAAAAGTAAAATTGTAACAAATAAGGCAGTATGATCACTCAGCAGCTTGCTGCCAACATACATTTTAAGGTGAGGGCTCATCTGCAGTTTTTCAGTTCCTGAGATATTTTTTTTCTTTTTTTAGTCAAAACCTGTGAAAACAATTCCCTGCTGTGGCTTCTTTCTGTAATGCGTAAAAATACATCTAACAATAAAGCTTTCATATAGCAAGTTTGAGAAGATCGTCAAAGCATGCTTATATAAACCTGTTTATTTAAGAACCCTGGAAGAAAAATAGTAGGAAAACTTATCTAGGAATGGACAAATATGCAACCAGAATAAGTGACTTTTTTTGGGTTCAGGTTGTGTTTTCTTAAGCAGTGCAACTTTGGCAGGAAAGGTGCAAGAGAATAAAGGTATACACAGGAAGAAAACTATCTGAGGAGCTGTGGTGAGAAGGACTTGGAGGGAAAATAAAACTTTAAGTAAGCATGATATACTCTGGAAAGGACAGGAAATCCAGAAAAGGAATTTCATTATAGTTCTGTCTTATTCTAGTTTAGTCTTTCTCTGCTTTGAATGGATTATTTAGGTTTATGTTTATTTAGTCTGTCAGTGTTGAGCTGCAAGTTACATAGTACATGTTTCCATATTCAATTTATTTCTGCTATAGAAGGAATGATTAAGAATGGTTCTATACTATAGGTGACAGTTGTAATTTGGGCTAAGTTTCCTCAGTGTGAACATCTGGAGGTAACTAGCTTTAAGTCCAGTTCACAATGGCAGAACACGGAAGTACAAGCGGGGACCCAACCCCCCCAGGAATTCTCTTATACAGCATGGGTCCTCAAACTAAGTCCCGCGGTCTGGATCCAACCCGCCATGCCCATTTAACTGTCCCTCCCCACAGGTTTTGCACTTGCCAGGCAGGCGTGGGCACACAGCTTGCTCGCGAGGAGGTTGTTTTGGACTAGCTCGGAGAGAATTATCTCCTCCGAGCAAGCTGGCACCTTGCCCCATGTACCCCCCTGTCCCCGCCTCGCCTCACGTGCGAGCGCACCCCGCCCCCTCACTGGCCCGCACTCCCATGCCAGCACCACCTTGGCAGCCCGTGCCCACCATGGGAGCCTGTCAACTGGCCCCCTTTAGAAAAAGTTTGAGGACCCCTGTTATAGAGGGTAGGCCCCTTGTGGTACAGGCATCCCCTGCTAGGTGAATGTCCTAGGGACCCATCTACATCAATGTACCCAGCTGGGTTGTTATGACAGGCTGCATTTGGCTTCAGTGAGTTTCTTTTGGAGACACTTTCAATGCATTTGCCTATTTCGTGGTGGCTGATTTACATGAACAACGTGCAGCGGTAAAATTTTGTTCAGCTGAGTGTTTAGCAGTTTGTGACCAAAAACAGCATGACCCTTGTGCCCCACCCTCCCTACTCACCCGATCTTGCCCTGTGCAACTTTTTTTATTTTCCTGGATGAAAACAGTCCTCAAATGTTTTGCCAGTGTGGAAGAGGTGAAACAAAAAACAGCCGAAACACTAAAAGGCATCAAAATTGATGAGTTCAAAACCTGTTTTGAGCAGTGGAAAAAACATCTCAATAGGTGTATTACATCAAACAGAGAGTACTTTGAAGGTGACTGAAGTTTGAACATGTATAAACAAATACATTTTTTTTATAAATAAATTCCTCCCCTCCCCATATAAAGCAGTGGAAGCAATATGCAAACTACATATTCATCATCAGGAAACAGACCTTCCTCCTGCTCATCTGTTGTCATTTTGTGGGTTATTAATGAGGAATATCTCATGTCAGTTGTTTTCTCTGTCCAACTATATGAGGTTCAAAAAGAGTTGCTTTCTTCTAATTAGGGCATGATTTCTTACCTGGCTTCACTCTACAAACTGAGATTTCCATACCTATAAAGTTGTAGTTAAGTTCAGATGGAGATTAATGAAAACAAATACAGTATACTGTCAGGAGATTGTTTTAAAAAAATCTCTTTGTTTTATTATATTACTTGATTCCCCCCCTCCATTGTACCTTTTATGTTTTGGTTTGGTTATGACTGAATATGGTGTGCCCACCAGACCCATGGCTCTCTCCATTATGAAGAAGGCACAGGGAACTGCTGGGAAGGAGGAACACTTTCCTTCTCACACACATCTCAGTTCTGGAGGGTGTTTGCTTTGGTCTGAAGTGGAGTGATAATTTGCTTAGTATAATAGAGAGACTCCATGGGATTATATATCAAATTACAGGCACCCTGATTGGTTGCTAATGATGAGGAGTAGTTTGGGAATCCTTTATTTTCATAATTCTTTCTTATGGTCCCATCTTTGATATCTTCCCCAACCAGGTGCCCTCTAAATGTCTTGAATTGCAACACCCATCAGCCAGAGTTGGTATAGCTAACAGTTTGGGATGATGGGAGGACACTGGACTGGGGAAAACTGCCAATATATAGTGAATGGCTATTGTTCCATTTCCCTTCACAAGTTGGAGAACTGTCATAATGGACTGTACAGTTTTAGAAATCAATATTGTAATGTTGAATGAGAGTTTTTAATTTAATTTAATTTAATTTAATTTAATTTTCAGAATACTGAAATCTACAAGATGACTTTGGATCAGTACAATGAGGCAGTCACCAATGCAGAAGATAAGATCAGGTAAGAAATCGGTTTTTATCTTTGCTGTTATCCTGCACATTTAATACCTAGGACGTGAGTTTGGTGTCCCCAATGTAGCTAAATGTAGTTCTCTTGAGAGGTATGAAGTTTTCTCTTATCTTTCTGTCAAAGTTTGATGTATGTCTAGGAGGAACTACAAAGTAGAGGACCAACTTGCCCAATTCTCATCGGTGCTAACAGAAAGAGCATTTCATTATTAATTTCATTTTACATAGTTTGGAGATTGTTAGCTTTATTGTGAGTTATACACGCACATGTGCATGTGTATGTGTGAGATTTTTGTAAGCTGCTTTGAGTTTTAATTTATCCTGGAAAAGTGAGGTATGCAGTGGTACCTTGGCTCACAAATGCCTCAGTTCATGACCAAATCGGGTCGCGAACAGAAATTTCAGAAAAATTTTGTGTCAGGTCGTAAACTCTGCATCGGATGACGATTGCTATCACGCCTGTCTTCCCTGCACTAGCACAATTGCAGTTGTGCTGTGGGGGGAGATGGCTGCGATCTTTGTTGTTGTCACTTTGCTTCAAATTTTTGTGATTAAAATTTGGTGATTAAAATAGCTACAGAACGGATTAGCCTTATTTACATTGAACCTTATGGGGAAATTTGACTTGGTTCTCAACCAATTTGGGTCATGACCAGAGTCCTGGAACGGATTAAGTTTGTGAGCCAAGGTACCACTGTAAATGTCTAAATAATCTTGCTATTTCCTGTTGCTTGGGATTATACCAGAATGACTGTGGATCCTGAATATAACATCTCAGGTGAAATATCTCAGATTCACCTTGTTTTCTACTACCCAGTTGTGGCCAAAGTAGACACAAAAAACAAAACAAAATCCAACAAAGGCATCTAAGAAAAGTAGGCCAGAATAAGCAACATCTCTCTGTTCTTTCTAAAACTAGTGGGCAGCATGCAGTCCCCACCACCCCTTCTGCCTTCACAAAACAAAACAAAACAAAACAAAACAAAACAATGACATCTAGCATGGCCATTTTAAAGTTTTTGTGGCCCTTTGAGTATTTTGTAGGCACTGAATAGCATCAAAAGGCTTATGGTAGCTTGAAGAAGATCTCGTTTTGACCCTTTTGGTGCATCATAACTGCTCTAGACACCACTAAAAAAAATTCAGTGCCTGTCAGGGAGGGTCCGCAGCTGAAAATGTCACAAAGTTGTCTGCCTGATTCTAAAATCTTCTACTTTGTTCCTGTTTGTCTTAAAAACAAGAAGATTCCATCTCTGCATTCCTGAGACCACTGCCTTAAGAACAAATGTCAGACTGTTCAGGCTGGCAGTCCATCTTGGTCTAAGCATTTTGTTTCTTATACTGCCTAATTAGATGCATTCCTAACTTTTGCCCAGCTTTTCCTTTGCCTTGCCTCAGTTTTTCTTTTTATTCCACCCTTTCGACTTTTACAAGAACCACATCACCAGACCAGAATATAGATATTTTTGTAGCTGTGCTTTGGGGCAATGTATGCTGTTGCACCCAGGATTGGTTTCAGTGTTGTTCTCTTGTTGTTAAGGGGGTTTTTTTTAGAACCCCTGATAAAGGGCTTTTCAACATAGCCCTTCATCTAAGATAAAGTAGGTAAGCATGATCTGAGCTTCTAAAAGGTCTAAATCATTGTAATCTAAGTCTTAGAGTTAAAAAAAAAGAAGAATAGATAGGACACCTTAAGTTGAAAAGCTAGATTAAAGTGTTCCCTGAAATTTCCAAGACTTTTCATAACGGTCGCCTCATATCTGTGGATCATATGCACTTAAACCTGTAATCTATAATGCTTGCAGCAAATACACATTTTAACATGTTCAGGATGCAACGGTGCATTGCAGGAAGGTCCAGATTGGTTGAGGAAAGCTATGCACAGTGTACTTTTATTTGAAGACTTGGATAATTGGTCCATACTGTATGCACTGGCCCTCAGAGTGATAATATCAAGGAGACAATTAAGGGCTTGCACATTTGTAGTGCAACAGGCAAATAAGTGATGAATTAGACATTAGGTGCTAATTAATAGACTATGAGCTGCAGTTCTTAAAGTACTATTTTAAATTCGACAACAACATGCTTTTGATATTTTGTGCCTTCATTTTGTCACTTTTTAATACATGCTTCATATTCAAAATATATTTATACAGTAGTGATAGTACCTAGCATATTCTTTCCAATATTTTAATAAGAAAACAAATCCTCTACTTGAAGATTCTTTATTGCTGGCAATGCTATGAAATTATACTGTTAATATCGTAACAAATTACACTACATTTAGTAAGCATTTGAGTATAGTGGAATATATTATGGTAGTGATGACAAGATGATGACCTGTTTAAGGTCATTCTAGATTATGCAGTGTTAACCGAGTTCTGCCTGCTACAGAGATTCAAGAAGGAGCTTTGGCTGGATGTGGAACCTCTGTGGACCTCATCCTTTGCCCTGAAATGGGTTAACAAAATTATTCAGGATCCCACCTAAATAGGGCAAGAAACCATAGACTGATCATAGTTCAGGATTATTTTGATATTTGCTCTCAGACAAGACTTTGGTCCTGGCTTGGGGACTGGCAAAACATTCAACCCTATTTGTCCCTAAAAAGTTCATATTTCCAAAAGCTAAGGTTTAACATACAGTAAGTGTTGCATAGAATGGATTGTGATCTAGTCATTTACAGCAGCACTGGGAAAACAAAACTGTGTTCAGTTACATCCTTCACATAAATTGTCTGATACAGGTGAGTAAAGGTATAGAGCAATCTAAGAAGGCTTCCATTCAAAAAGTCTAGGGGATTATGCTTAGGGAAGTGTCTCCCTGGCCATATGAGTTGGGAGGGCCTTGATATTTTCCTCCCAAGAACAATCCTGCTCAGGGTAGAGAATAATTGGCATTAAGGGCAATCACCCTGCTTCATGCATAGATGGAGCTCCTGCTGAGAACATCACTTTTTCATCTACTAGATGTTGCAATCTGGTGCCTCCCATTGTGTCTGGATACAGTTCCAGCTGAGAACCCCCTTCTTCTACCAAGCACCTGCCACTGTTGATAACAACAAAGAAGCACCAGCAGCTCTTCTATTATGCATAGATCCAATGCCAGGACTACTGAATTACTGCATGCTGAACTTTGAAACTAAAAATATAGTTCCTGAGTTTGTTTCCTGTTCCTTCTCTATCCATTTATGTTATCTTTTTGACCTGTAATCCTGAAGGCAAGGATTGTAGCCATGAAATCTATATGTTCCTATCAAAAACCCTATTTTAAAAGAAAGCCTTACTTTTTACAGTTGCCAAAAATGCTCCTGAAATGGAATGGGCCACAGTTTCCAGGACACCTGGAATTGAGAAAGGGTAGAAAAGGTTGAGTATCCTGAGAACTTTCAGGTTCATGCTAGAAATCTGGAGCATTTCACTATCAAGCGAATGATGTACTCCCCCTCCTCTTTCACAAGCTGAAATCTTCTTGTGGCTTAACTTTCACTCATCAATGTTCCTTTGCTAACTCATCATCATATTCCTCAGAGAGGAGGCGTGCTCACCTTCAGGGAGCTCCTCCCAAGGGGATGGGACCCATGCATGTTCATAAGGAGACTTCCTGGAGTTAAACACTAGATTGAATTCAACAAACTGTTCTGTGCATGCTCAGATATCTGTTCTGGGTGATTTGTACTTGGGAGCAATAAAATAAGTTTGCAAGGACAGCAGTCTGTGGCCAGTGATTGTTTGAAGGAGGAACCTCAGCTGACTACACTTGGGTGGCATCTTGGGAACACCTCTTTGGCAAGTCAGAGCAAGAAAGGGGGGGGGGCAGTGCTGCCACCTAGCCACCTCTTGTCCTTATCACTGACTGACTCGTGCAGCTGGGCGGTGGTAATGAGGGGGAGGTAGCACTGGTGTCCCCCTCCCCTTTTTGTTTTGGTTTGCCAAAGAGGCATTCCCTTGCTGGCATCAGGTTGGGAATGCCTCTTTAGCAAGCCAGGGTGAGGGGGCGCAGCACAAGAGGATGGGCTGAGGTGCCCAAGTTCCAACTGGGCAAAACTGCCACCCAGCTTCTTTTTGCCCCGCTGCTCATGCAGGAGAGAAGCTTCGCTCAGATGCTCATGGAGGGCAGTGCAGCATCTTTCTACAGCACCACCCAGCTGATTCTCCTCTCCTCTGCCTGAGCATGGAGTGGGCACCCGCCCCACCTTGTGCCCAAACAGTCCCCTCTTGAGCAGGAGGGAAGGGTGCCCGATTATCTCCCTCAACAGAAGCCCCATTTTTGCAGCAGAGACTCTTTGACAGCTCTGGTGAGCTCAACTCAGCTTAGGGTTGAGATGAATCTTTCAGAATATATCCCTCTAGCATCTGTTGACTTGCTCTCATGCTTGGCCTGGTTCTGCAAAGCAAGGAGCCAAGGGCACACAAACTCTGGGCATGCTTACTAGGAACTTAGACTGCAGCTACAGCTGCTACACAGCTGACTGGAGTCTGGGGAGCCGAGCTCAGAGAATCAGATGGATTCCCACTCCTACTCATAAAAGACTTCCTTGCCCATCTCAAACTCAGCCCAAACTGTGGCTGTCATTCCCCCTTGGAGTGCCTCTTTGGATATTGCCTGGAGGACTGAGAGGGAAGAAAACAGCAGGTGGCAGGGGAAAGTCACTGCGATGAGTCCGATCGGTCAGGCACATCCATGCAAATAAAATGCAGAATGGAAACCACTTGGGATTGTTTGTTGAGTTATGTGAAACTGACCTAGGAGTTGGTTGCTTAGCCATCTTGTCTTGGTATTTGGAATTCAACATGGAACCTGAGATCAGTGACCAGCATGTATCATAACTAGAGACTAGCAGGTCCTTCTCACTGTCCTGGGCCAACAGATGGACAGCTTCTTTATTGTTAGTTACATCATTATGTAATCTCATTGTGATTAACTTACCAATGTATTACTTTTGGATTTTCTTGGACAATTGGGCAATAAATAGCGTGTACATGCTACTGTTTCTTCAATTTCAAACCCACACATGTAACTAAAGTTGCTGACACATTGTATCTGTATTTGTAAAGTATCTACTCTTAAAAATAAATTGCTGTTAGAATAAATAATTCAAAAGTTGGAAAGCAGTAATTAAGTTATGGCACCCTTTTTTCCAATTGTCTTTAATCTTGCACTACAGGAAGATGATACTGAAGCCAAATATGTTTCTAGTTGTCAAGAAAACAGTAATTAGAAATATGGAAGTTCTTTAGGATTTCTTACAGGAAAAGATTAAAATCTGAAACGGTGTCCTTTATTTTCTGTTCTTAGTGTTGCCAGGATTCTTTTTATGAAGGCTGTCAGTGCTTTCCATTTGGGCCTTCCTCTGATCTCACAACATCTCCTGAAGGAGCGCTTACATCCATATATGCCCGCCCGCCCCTTGAGATCTGCGGGAGAGGCCCTTCTCCGGGAACCCTCCGTGAAAGAAATCAGGAGGGTGGGTACTCGGAGGAGGGCTTTCTCTGCAGTGGCGCCTAATCTATGGAATGCGCTCCCCAGAGAGGTCCGCCTGGCGCCGTCGTTATTTGTTTTTCGGCGCCAGGCGAAGACCTTTTTATTTAAGCGTCATTTTAACTGTTAATATTATTGGATTTTATCTGGCCAGGGTGACTTATTTTATATTGTTATTTTTTATATTTTAACTTAATGTTTGCATCTTACAAACATTTTAACTTAATGTTATAACTTAATGTTTGTATTTTAATTTAATGTTGTGAGCCGCCCCGAGGCTTAGGCGAATGGGACAGCATAAAAATGTTTTAATAAATAAATAAATAAATAAATTTTCTTACTAGATAGAGAACAGCAACACAGACTAATATTTGGTATAATGCTGCATACCTCAAGATTGCTGTTAATGTCTTCTTGACTGTTTTAGCAGGAATATTTCACACAAGGTTTAAGAACTCCTTTACTTCACCCTCTTCTACACATTTGAGCAGTAGTTGCTGCATGTTTCTTCCCTAATGTGATCTTTAACAATATTTTTTTCATTAGAAATGTAATCTTTCATCTAGAAACAAATCATATTCATTCTGACTTCCTTGTTTCTAACAGTCTACTTTTTCTTCTATATCAGCCTTTCCCAACCTGGTGTCTGTCAGAGGCATTTGGACCACAACTTCCAGAATTCCCATCCAGCAGAGCCATTGACTGAGAATTCTGCATGTTGCAGTCCAAACATGTCTGGAAGGCACAAGGTTGGGGGAGGCTGTTCTATGTCATCATTTTGTTTTCTGGTGGCATCCACTGATTATGACTTCCTGTGAAGCTTTGTCACATCACACAGTGCACATAAGGCAATGCAGGCACTTTGCAGAACTTTGCCTTAAATCTAGGAAAGAAGTGCAGTACAGGAAATAGTCACATGTCTATCATAGTTTGTATGCCCATGTGACTTTTACATTTGAGTAATGGTGTGTCTGGAGAGGGAAGTGCAACTCTAATCCGGTGGCCACTATGGGACAGTAACCAGAAAATCCATAGTTCAGACCACCAGGAATTCTGTAATAATTATTTTCTCCTTAGGCAAGCTGTTTTCTCTCTTGCTTTAGCACCTCATATGTCTTGTTAGGATGGTAATACCAACCCACCTTACAAAGTTGTTGCATCATCAATGCATATGAAGTGCTTTGAACACAGTCACAAGACATGTTCACTCTATCGGTGTAGGAAGAACATGTCCTCCTTCACTTGTGGAGCACAGAAATTCACTAGTGATTTAAAAAAATCGTTCCTCCTATTTTCATCCCAAATGAAGAACATGAACACATAAATGCAGCAAGTATACATGTGGTCAACTTTCATTAGAGCACAGAATCATTCAAGTATCAGGATCAGACTCACATCTTGGGTAATGTAGTAAGTAGCTGCATTGTAAGTGTAAAACCCTGGGACAACCTGCGACTTCATTACCAAGTTGGATGTTCACAGGGTGACATGGTTATGTTTCTGCCAGCTCAGGATAAATACTTAAAGAGCAAGATAAATCTATAGTGAGATATATAGGTAACCATCTACAGTATGAGAATGATAATCCACAGTAAGTAGTTGTAGATCTCCAGTGAATGAATACAAGCTGCAGGATTACAGAGACTATATAGTGATGATAACCATAGTTAAGCAGAAGTAGAGTCAGTATTATCTGACTGTTACCTAAGTTTAATGTAGAAGTGAGCTGATTTTACCTTCCATCCAAGCAAAATGCTGAGCATAAGCTAAGTAGGTCCCGACAGGCAGAGTCCTACTGGGTTCATTTCTGAAGCATTCTCAGTTTGCAGACTTTCTCACCTTTTGACACACATTTAGAAATGTGGAAAGTACTAATCCAGAAGAAAACACAATACTAAATCCTGTCAGTCACAGTTTGATGATATTATTGGGACTGGAAACTGGATAGCACTTCAGAGAATTGGCCAGGTATGAATAGGGCCTGACCATTGATTGATTCTTATTAGGAATGGCAAATATAAATATAGTTTTATATTGCTGAGAGCCACATGCTCCTTTCAGTGTATGTTTCAGTAGATATGGAGTTTCTTGCTGATTATCTGGGGTCACTGAGGAATCATAATGAACTCTTCTTTGAATCCACCATACTTTCCAGTTCCTGTTTACATGATTGCTCATCACTTTATACTTAGACCTACTTGACAGGAGTCTAACTCTTCTAGTCTCATTGACTCTTTCTTTAAAATTGCTGCACCCTTTAATTCACAGTAAGGGGGTTCAGAGCTGTTATCCCAAGATAATTAATATTCTAAACAGGCTCTTAGAAGACTATGGTTGATGCCTTAAAATAGTTGTTTTTGCTAAGTCTGCACTAGTGTGGAGGTAGCACTGCTTTTGTTCGGCCTGAGAGCTGGAGCTAGGCTCCAGCCTTATGCTCAGTTTATATAAATGCAACTTCCTCTCTTCTTCTTCTCCCTCCTCATTATTATTGAACAAAAAGTGATAGGAAATTGGTTTCTCTCCCTAGCTCTAGTATTATTATACTTTTGTAAATACACATGGTGAATTACTTGAATGAGTCCCTTGTTTCTTTCCTTATATATACACACTTTAAAGTTGCTTCCATTTTTGTCACCTTTTTGTCACCTTCTGACAAATACTATCTTACTTGTGTCATTATTGTGCTTGGATAAACTAGAAATGGAGTTTCTCTCTATGGCAAGCAGCAACTCCTGCTTTTTAGAAACCAAATGGCAGCGTGAGTAATGGAGGTGCAAATTATGGAGGCTGTTTCCTTGGCATTGCTAAGCTTCTGTAGCATCCCTTTCCATTCATTTTTCGTCCTCTCGACCATCTGCAGCTCTGGCACAAGTGGCTTAGTGCATTAAAGGGCTTTTTATTTCCCCTGAATGAATAATGCTAACTGGTATTTATGACAGCACTTCACCATTTCAGTGTGTTGTGCAGTTCTCCTCTAACAATAAAAAATGTTTCTTTGAGGTTGGTGGAGAAGTCTGGCTCTTCTTTTGAGAAGAAAGGATAGCTATGCAAAAGGGAAATGAATTGGCTTTTGCTGGTGCATGTAGCGAAGTAGTGCTGGGTGCATTATCCTTTGGCCACAAATGGAGGGAGGGTATCAGTCTTGAGTCACAGGTGGCCTGATCCAGTGTGACCTACATTTCCTTTCTCACTCATACCTGAACCTCCAACATCCATGTTCTTTTGCTGCATCTTCAGAAATGTCCCTTTCTACTACTTTTAACTTTCCATGCTGGATGTTCTCCAACCTCTGCCTTTCTCCCAGCTAAGAGCAGCCTAGCAACAGGAGCCTACTGCTCATAGCTTGGGAAACTAGCAGCTTTTCTGCCACCTTCCTTGATGTGCCCGCATTGCGTACAGACTGTGTTGGTTTGGAGAACTGCCACAAAATGCATTGTCTGCTTGATTCTACAACAATAGCTGTATTATTTAGAGTTTGTACGTGTTGACTAGTGGAATTAAAGGGTGAGGATTTGAACCTGTGTGCTCATATGCGTGCATGCACATGCATGCACGCACACACACACACATTCTGTTTAGCAAACTCTTCACATCAGTGATCACCCATAAAAGACAGAAGCATGTAAATAAAAGGCCAGCACTCCCCTTCCTTTACTTCACTCCCTGTCCTTTTCTCAGTGCTCAGAGAGGCATGACGCAGAGTAGGTTTAGAGAAGACAACTTGTTAATCCCCTCCCTGCTACAGAGAATAAAATGGCATTTCGTTCCAAGCTCTATTAATGTACTCGCTCCTGGGATAAAGCGAGACTCCCAAAAGGCAGTGGCCAATTCTCCCCCTCTTTCTACATTTTCTTTGTCTTTTTTTTTTTTTTGGAGTGTTGCATTTAGATTAGCTTCTGAGGATTAAATGTTTCTACAGTCTCTGAATCTGTTAAGGGGTGTTAGGGAGGGAGGGAGGGAGCAATCGACAAAGATGCTGCTGCTTAGTGCAGGTGTTCCCAGTGTATCTTTCAGTGGCTGTTTTAAAATTCTTTTCTTCAAACGGAGTTATCATTTGTGGCGCTGGTTGTGGCCCTTTCCATCATCATTACATTTGGAAGCAGCAAGGCTAGGTGTGGGCACGTGACTCTTTCTTTATGAAAGGTAATGCTGCACAAGCATGAAGGAGCTTGGAGGATTAGAAAGTTTTCAAAAGGTAAAACTGTTAAAAAGCCAAATAGCTTTCCTCAGAGACCTTCCTCTTCTTTTTATGGGCGTCTGAAGCTGCTCACCAGGAACTCTGTTGCTTAAATGTCTGTCTGAGGGTGTTACTCTCATTCACTGCACTTTTAAAATAACTGTTCATGTAAAGAGTGTCCTGTATCTTATTGCCCTGCTAGAAATCAGCCTTGAATCCAAGGCAGTGTTCCAGTGGATAAGCTGCCAGAAATGAACTCCATATGGGACCAGATATCTGTGAGTTTCACTTAATGACTGCAGCATCTTTAAACTTAATGGGCATGAGCATTTAAAGTTATTGTGTTAGAGAAATTGACATGTGACATGGAATCCCCATGGGCTCTGTACAGAAAGGGAAACTGCACAGACTTGAACACACAAGCTTAAGATAAAGGACTTCTTGATAGGCTGTGAAGCTGAAACAGTGAATTATGGCTTATTTTTACAATTGAAAAAGGTGTCTTGGTATGCATGTAATCCTGCAGTAGATTAGAAGGGGGTAGGGGATTCCAGGAATCTGAAAGTCTCTGAATAAGGCTGGGGAAAACAGCGTGGATGCATGTGAAAAGTATGGCTTCTATTCTGTTCCGCTCTGTATCTAGAAATAGAGCTCCAAATAAAGGTTACTTGCAGGAAGCTTTGGGTATTCTTTTTTGAGTGCTGTGATTGTGATATACAACATGATACTGAGAGGAGGAGGAGATTGTTAATTAAATCAGTTTTAGAAAGTCATAGAGTAGCAAATGAATCTTATCCAAATAAATAAAAATTAGTGACTTGTGGAATTTTTTTTAAAATCAGGAATACAAGCTGTTAAACTGTAGCAATTATCATCTGTCAAAATGGATATAAAAAGCATAAGAAATTATTTCAATAATAATGATTGGGAAATGGAAGCAGGTATGTAGTTTTTGTTCTTTTAGAAGGGGTGACTGAACTGTAATACAGACAACTGTACAATAATGTTATTTGTTTTTTTTTCATAGAATCAGAATAGAAGAGTTGGAAGGGGCCATGAAGGCCATCAAGTCTAACCCCCTGCTGTTGCAGGGCACCATGTTACACCATCTCACTCAGATGGCTGTCCAGTTTCTTTTTGAATGTCTCTAGTGTGGGAGAACCCACCACCTCCCTAGGCAGCTGGTTCCACTGTTGTATTGCTCTGACAGTGAGGGAGCTTTTCCTGATGTCCAGCCTGAATCTGGGTTGTCGCAACTTGACTTGAGTATTCCATGTCCTACACTCTGGCATTAGCAAGAAGAGATCTTGACCTTCCTCTTTGTGACAGCCTTTGAGGTACTTATACAGGGATATCATGCCCCCCCCCCCCCGGTCTTCTCTTCTCAAGACTGAACATGCTGAGTCCTCTCAGTCTCTCCTCATAGGGCAGTGTTTCCAAACCCTGGATCATTTTTGTTGCCCTCCGCTGGACCCTTTCTAATTTACCTGCATCTTTCTTAAATCTTGGTGGCCAGAACTGGACACAGTATTCCAGGTGAGGTCTGACTAGTGCGGAGTATAGAAGAACTACTGCTTCTCGTGATTTGGAAGTAATGCTTCCAAATAGCATTTGCCCTTTTGGCAGCTGCATCACACTGTTGGCAGCTGCCAAACACTGTTTAGCCCATTGTCCACAATTACTGTGAGATCTTTTTCTTTTTCAGTTCTGTTGAGCCACTCATTCCCCATCTTGTATCAATGCCTTTGGTTTCTTTTTCCTAGGTGGAGGGCTTGGCACTTGTCCTTATTGAATTTCATTCTGTTGGTTTCAGCCCAGTGTTCAAATTTATCTTCATTCTGTCTTCTAGGTCGTTTGCTATTCTGCCCAGTTTTGTATCATCTGTGAATTTGATTATCTTTCCTTGTACTTCCTCATCTAAATCATTAATAAAGCTATTGAAGAGCACTGGACCCAGGACTGAACCCTGTGGCACCCCACTAGTTATCTCCATACAGTTTGAGAAGGTGCCATTGATGAATACTCTTTGTGTCCGATTTAGCAGTCAATTTGGGATCCACCTAATAGTTTTCCCATCTAGTCCAGTTTTTGCTAATTTGCTTATCAGAATGTTGTGTGGTACTATTTTGTAGTTCTTTGAAACGAAGCACTGTACAATTGCACTGTATAAATGCCAAACAACTGGCATTCCAAAAGCCAGAATGCAAAAAACACTCAGCATTCCACACTCCTTTTCCAAAAGAGCTCCCAGCTGGTGAAACTGGGTGAGTAAATGTCATCACAATAGAAGTGATGACATTCCCTAAAATAGTAGAGAAGTTAAACCTAAAACTATGTGCTTTGGGCTAAAAGTATGACAATTGACAAGCTTTTAGATTGATACTATTTGTTAATTAACATCCCAGAAAGTAATGCTCCCAGCGGGCTAGGAGACTAGGAGACTGACAAAAGTGTAATTCTATCTTTTTGTCCACAGGTAAGGACAAAATGCTTACTATATGGATGCTTCCAGACAACCTTTTACTGTGTAATTGTACTGCTGTTCCTGGAATGTTAGTGGAAGTCTACATGGCAACATCTTTCAATTGCAACTCGCTTGTGTTTTCTTACCTCTTTTTCCTTCTCTCTCTCTCTCTCTCTTAACCTGGGAAAAATCCATTTGGGGAAGAGGGGAAGGGCAATAGTTAAAAAATATCTTTTACATTTACAATACACCAGGAGCTCTCTGTCTAAAAGCACCCTATGCAATGAATAATGCTGAATGCCATTTTTTGAATCAAGATTTGTACCACATCAGATGAAAACAAGGTGATGGAGCTGCTGCATCCAAGTGGTTTTGTTTAACATGCGCTCATATTACATCAGTGAAGGATATAAAATTATTTTAAAGATATTGTCTTGCACTGTGTAACACCATTTTATACTGAACCACTTGCATCGATGGGGGTTCATTGTGAACGTGCACACTTCTTGCTTTTTGTGGTATGTCCATGTGCATTAATTTAAATGCAACATCTAATTCTGCTGTGCCCTTATAATCAGCACTGGCAACATTCTCTCAGTGAACAGAATATTCCATTATAAGTGAGTAGCATCAAAATTGGAATAAATTTCTTTCAAAATAGAAGATGTTTATAGGGGAGCGTCATAGCAGGAATTATTTTTCATTATCTCTGCATGCTCATAGGAAGTTTGATGCTTTTATCCTAAAGGGCATTGTTTGGTCAAATCACAGTTTAACTTATCCTCTAAACATAATTACAATCACTCTCCTTGAGAATTCTTCTTAATGTTGGCACAGGTGATGACTGCTACAGCGAAGCATTTTGAGAAAACCTGTGCCAACTAAACTGCCAGGTTTTACTTTTACATTACATGTCCTCACACCTGCTGCTATTCTGAACACTTATCATCCCAGATTGTCAAGTACTGTCCTCAGAGTGTGTACATCGTTGATTTGATTTGGCTTGTAGGTTAGAGCTATAGATTACAAGTGACAAAGAGTGTGATAACTATATTGTACAAACAGGTCACTGTTGTAGCACTGGTTTGATGTCAGTGTGAAAATGTCTTGGTAAATGTTTAATGTCTTCACAGTTGCAACTAAGCATGATTTTGTGTTGATAAATTACATGAAAATTGTGAAAACGTATTCCACTTCGATAAAATAAATCTTTTAGAGACCACTCAGGAATGACTTCTGTGTTTGACAACTTGTCGGTATCCATCTGCATACATTCTATAAATAAAAGTCATTGCTCCAGGTTTCTGTGCCATGTATGTACACGTATTTTGATGGGAAGCTAGAATAGCACCTAAAGAGAACTGAAAATTTGCTATGCTTTCAGTGGCTTATTTTTATTAAAATAAGAAAGAAAAGAAAGAAAAGAAACCTAAACAAGGTCCTAGGTAGGAATAGGCTATTCAGCAGTTTTTGAACTTGTCCAAATTCTCTGAAAATCACTTCAGAGTTCATTTTTGCTTGCTCTCATTTTCATTTTCAACCTGTTTTTCATTACATTTGAATGGGGAGAATATACAAATCAAATAGAAAAAATGTTTTACACATATTTTTTCAAGTGTGTATCTCTCTCTGTTAACTAAAGTGTGAAAATGTAGATATATTGACAAGTGTGCATTTTTAAAAATACATTTTTCAAACACAGTTGCAAATTCTGGAATTTGCCAACTTTTGGCAGTAAAAAAGTACTCCTGTTCATTTTTGCCTTTGAAATGGGAGCGGGACAGGTTTGTCTGGTTTGTGAAGAGAAATGAAATTCTTGTACATGGCTAGTTCTAGGCATGAGCAACCTTGCTAAAGCTAGGCAGTTCCAGGTCTGGTCAGTGGCTGTCTGATTGTCAGACTTCCTAGATAGCAATTTGAAGTATACCAGTTTGGATTCCAAGTTGTAGGAAAGGTGGGATATACAGTGTATTTTTAAAAATATTACACAGAATTAAATAAAATTTCAGGTGCAATCTGGGAGCTTGGTTCAGCTAGTTTAATTTTAGGCAAAACAAAGCTTAACATACTACATACCTTATTAAGTAGCTTGTATTCCTTAATATAATGTAATTTTTTTGTAAGGGGTAGTAGTGAAAATGATGTAGTAGGAATATGATGATGACCTGTTTTAGGACTTGAATAAAATATATTTTAAAATTGTTCTCAAATGCAAGTGAGGGGATTTCTTGACCCCTTTGCTGTCCTGCACCGAATTCTTTGAATTGTAACCTTTGTGGATACAATTTAAGAATGAGATATCGTGGTGGTGGTGGTGAAGGATGATTATTTGATGTTAGCATCATTTGGGAATGCTTTCCATGAAGAATGGCAAAATTAAAGATGTCAGAAGCAATAATGCCTGAGAAACCTCTTGTTACATGTGAATTAATGGCCTGTTGGTTAATTAGCAGCCCAAGGCAAAGCTGAGGTAACATTCGTAACAATCTGGTCATTAATTCAGCAACAACTGATTTCAAGGGCATTGTTTGCTGCTTTGAACAGTAATAGTATGCACGATTTTCAATTACGTAGTCTGTGTGCATGTGTGATACTTCTGTTGTGGAAAGTTAACTTTTCTCTTAGGGAATAGGATTGAACAGGACAAGAGACCAAGGCGAAGTCATGAGCTTTTGCATATCCAAAGCCTTTAGATAAAGAGAACTTAAGATATCCTGGATGTTGTTCCTGAAGATCTGAGGACATCTTTTTCATGAGCAGTATCTCAACAGAACTGTGCATGTGCCATTTAATTAGCTGGTTTTGAGCCCTTCCTTTCTTGCAGATCAAAATAGTATCTTGGTGTGGTGAGGTATGATTTATCTCAGTCAATAACCAAGGGTTGGAGACAGTTCTCATTTAGGGTGCACATGCACCTCCTCCTCAGTATGCATGTGCATACCCCCCCACCCCCCAGATATAATTAGCAAGATTCTAGGAGTGTCAGCATACAGGATCAGGTAGAATAATATGCAGTCTATAGACTTCTAGAGCTCTTGATCCTCATTCCACATTTTCAGTATGATCTCAGCATGCTAAGACTTGCTGGATATTTTCCATAGTCATATATATTTTACTGTGTTCCTCTCTCTAGCCCTCTGGAGGTTCCTCTTACATGTGGAGAACATATCCTATATGGATAGTATCCTAGATTGTGAAAAGTGCAATGTGAGATTCTTTTACAATCCTGAAATATAGGCTGCTTTGAAATTCTTTAGTTTGTTTTCCTGATGAAATTGGCCTCTTGTATGGACTGTATCTGGTTGTAATGTTTTTTTAAATATTTTTCTCTTTCCTCTTTCCCAAATTGATGCCTTTTTCATATGAGTTTTCTTTTTATGAAAGCGTATTGGAGGCTGAATACAGAGAAGTACACATCAAGTAGTACCGATTCTACTTGCAGAATCAGCATCCCTCAAATCTAAACACTTTTTTACTGGCCTGATAGCCTGCTACTGTTCCAATCTCTTAGCTGAATTGTCGAGAAAGGAAGCTTAGGTAGGGTCAAAAATGTTTAAAACATATCCACAAACCTTTTATTTTCACCTTTTTAAAACTTTTGTTCCAGACTATTAAGAACAAAATAAAAATGCTTCTCTTGTTGGTTTTGTGATCTCAACCAGTCAAATATTATGCAGTTAGCAAGGTGATATCAGATCACATAGCTAATCAGATCTGGCCATGTGGTGACTTCATTGAGGGCAAATGAAGCACTCATATTGTCCTTACTGTGAATGGAGGGTGAGAAGAGAGAATACATAGGACTATTGCCAAGGCAACAGGGTGGGTGCTTCTGTCTTGCCATGCTGTGTTGGCAGCCAGTGAAGCTACCAGCACAGTGCAGAAAGACAGACATGCTAATTCAGCTAAGGAGCTTGGTGCACAAAAGCAGGTTTCTGTACACCTACCATTTACTGGTTCAGGAGCAAAAGCTTAAATAGGATGCAGATAAAAATGCAGATCCAATAAGCAGATGCTGTCTACCAGGTCTGTGTTACTTACAATATCATGGGCAAGCAGATGACCCTTGCTATTCCCACCTATATTCTAAAGAGATGTAACCAGATGTGCATCCCATTGAAAACTGTGAAGTGTGCATCAGTTACATCAGTTGTGCATTTTGAGTTGTTGTACATACATTGTTGCAGTGGGGAAGACAAGCTTTGAGGAGGGGCTGTGTTTAGTGGTATAAAGAAGACCCCAGGCTGAATCCTGGGCATTTCTAGGTAGGGCCAACACACACACACACACACACACACACGTGCGCACATGCGCAGAGAGAGAGACAGCAGGCTCGCTCCAAACCTTAAAGCAACTGCCAGTCAGTATTGAAAGGCCTGGACTAGATGGACTCAGAATCTAATTCAATATCAGGCATGTTATGCTATGTTCCTAAACTTTGCTAATGGAATTTCTGGAGCTAATATTTGATTGTATAGCTAATTACTACCTCTTGTTTCTTTTAGCTTGTGAGTTGTTAACTTGATTTATTCACCTGTGTACCTCAGCCTGTGTGTGAGCTTGTGCCACTTTTTCAGCTGACATCATGCAAATGTTGAAGTAGGCTAGCTCTTAAGAAAGAAAGCTTAAGCCACAACCAATTGATTGGTCTTCAAGATGTCGCCATTTGTTTCCTTGCCTCCTATATTATTTTTCTTCCTTTGGCCTTGTGGGATTTCACCCAATTTCATCTTATGATTCAGAGTGTTCTGTCCAACAATATTGTTGTAACTCATTCCTGCTCAGTTTATGACTAAATGTAGACATGGTCTAACTACGTGTTAGTAATTTTAGATCTTTAATTTTGCTAGACACCCTTGGAAATTTAGTGACTTTGGTGTGGAAACAAATATCCATTTTATTTTCATCTTCAAGGTACGAGGTTAGGAACCCTGCCATTTACGCAGGAAGCAGTTGTACACTCCTTGTATCTTGAATGTTGCACGATGCGGAACAAAAGTGTTGCTTGCTTTATAATTTTTGTCAGCCACTATGACAGGGCCTTTCGCAACCTTTCTGTTGCTGAAGTGTTACTGAATAGTAGTAATAATAAAAGTGATAAATCGGAGGTTTCTTATTTGAAGCTCTTTTGCTGCAACAGTTATTTTTTTAAAAATTTCCCCATTTGCACTTAGCTTCCAGGTGAAGGAGTCTCATGAGAAGATATGAAAGAGCAGGTTTCTCAATCTGTCTCCAGCAGTGTTATCTCCAGTATGGCGCATCCTAGTATTTCTGTGATGCAATAAAGTAAGATTGGGCAATGTGTGGTCCTTCAGATGTTACTGGCTTGCAGCTCTTATTACCCTTAGCTAGGACAGTCTCTAGTGAGGGATTATGAGAGCTGCAGTCCAATAGCATATGGATGGGTGCATGTTTCCTGTTCTTGTAATAAAGCATCCGCTAATGTGTTCTTGCTATCTGCAGCTCACTCATCACACCCAGTTAACCCTTTTCTGAGAGAAGTTTGCTTGTAGGGCTTTATTTGAGCTAGGGTTCCATGGTGTTTCACCTTGAATGTGTATTAGGGCTCAGGCCTGAGCCACTTTGGTTAACATAACAGAGGATAGTCCTTCCTCCTTTACCACACAGGGTCCCCTATTACACAATATCACTTCTGTCATTTGTTGGGAAACAGTCTTTTTGCGATCTGTACACCATAATATGTGACAAATTTGTATGTTTGTATCTCTATTTTTCCACACGTGCATGTGGCAGGATTCCATCAATAATCAGTTTCACCACATGGCAAACTAAGTTGATATGAATTTGTCATGCTTAACCATAAGTACACACTTTCTCTATGTTAAAGAGAGATTGTGCACAAATTGCTTTTGTGTAGTTTGCTCAACTAATATAGCCATGTTAACTATAGTTGCATAGTTCTAAGAAGTCCTTACCTAAGAATTCCAATGCATTTAAAGGCCAGAGCATATGAAGGTGCCATAGATTTGTTGTTGTGGTTAGTCGTGAAGTCGTGTCCGACCCATCATGACCCCATGGACAACATTCCTCCAGGCCTTCCTGTCCTCCACCATCCCCTGGAGTCCACTCAAGCTCACACCAACTGCTTCAGTGACTCCATCCAGCCACCTCATCCTCTGCCGTCCCCTTCTTCTTTTGCCATCTATTGTTCCCAGCATTAGACTCTTCTCCAGGGAGTCCTTCCTTCTCATTAGGTGGCTAAAGTATTTGAGTTTCATCTTCACTATCTGGCCTTCTAAAGAGCAGTCAGGGTTGATCTCCTCTAGGACTGACCGGTTTGATCACCTTGCAGTCCAAGGGACTCGCAGAAGTCTCCTCCAGCACCACAATTCAAAGCCTCAATTCTTCGTCGCTCAGCCTTCCTTATGGTTAAGATGCGGTAGCTTACTTAAATCACAGGGTGTCCCAGGCATGGTGTGTTATGTCATCCAAATCTGGGCAGGCATGGCTTTTGGAAGGACAAAGAACCCTCCAATAACCCTACAACACAGATGCCATGACACACTGTGCCTGAGTGATGATTATGGTTCAGCTTTCACAGCCATCCATTGCAACTGGGAAAACCATAGCCTTGCCTATACACACTTTTGTTGGCTCCCAATAGTGAGCAATCCCTGCCTGCCTCTTGACTGAGCAAGAAAGGGATCTTGGGGTAGTGGTGGACAGCTGAATAAAAGTGACAGGCCAGTGTACAGTTGCTGTGAAAAAGGCAAACTCCAGGCTAGGCATAATTAGAAATGGGATAGAAAACAGAACTGCCGAAATCTTACTTCCATTATACAAATCTTTGAGTTGGAAAAAAGTACAGGGAAGGGTAATAAAAATGATCAGGGGACTGAAGCATCTTGCCTATGAGAAACAGCTACAACAACTGAGACTCTTCAGCTTAGTAAAAGGCAAGTAAGAGGGGAGATGGTAGAGGTGTTTAAAATAATGCACAATGTAGAGAGGAGGACATTTGTCTTCCTCTCCCATAACACTCAAACCCAGGGTCATCCCATGAAGATGATTGGTGGGAAGTTTAGGGCAGATAAAGGGAAGTCCTTCCTACAACATACAGTTAGGTCATGGAATTCACTGCCTCAGGAAGTGGCGATGGCCACCAATCTGGATGGCTTTGAAAAGGGATTGGACAGATTCATGAGAGAGGAGGCAATCAGTGGCTACTAGCCTTGCTGGCTCTGTGCTACCTCCTTTCCCAGAGGCAGCAGGCCTGCATACACCAGTTGCTGGAGAGTTTGGGCAGGAGAAGATCTTACAGCTATCCTGCTTGAGGGATCCTGTGGACAGCTAGTTTGCCACTGTGTGTGTGGACTGTTGGACTAGATGGACATTTGTTCTCATGCAGCATGGCTTATGTTCATAATATTAGGAAGAACTTGCAGTCTCATGACTTACATGTGTCTCTTCTTTGCAGTAGGTGCTATGCATATGAATGTGTGTAGATGACTTTCTTACCACACATGTTATTTCTGCCCTTCCAATTCATGCAGGAGTGCAAGGTGCTTCAGTTTTCATTTCTTTACATGGTGTGAATAAGTTCAGTGGTGGAAAAAAGTAAAAGTTGTTCTTCTCTGATATTTTTGATTATTTGTTTAATAAAAAAATGCTTCAAAGTTGGCATCTAGTCCCAAATAATGAAGGGAACTTTACTCAGTTGATGTCTTCTGCTTGGATCCTGCAAATTTCCCAAAGATCTCTCCATCTCACATGGCCTCATTGCTTAGTATTTTGTGTGTTTACTTTCATGGCCATTTTCTTGTTTCTTTGAGCAGGGATGAGGAACATACAATGGATAGGGAACTGATTACACCCCATGCAGCCCCCTAGGGGATAGATGATTATAAGCAAGGGACAACTCACATGTAGCAAAGCACCCCCCGCCCCCCAAACTGAGACAGCAGCTGGAGGCACAGTCCAGATATAGTCTCAGTCAAGGTGCTTTGCTTGCACAGTGTCCTCCCAGTGGGAAAAGGTATGCACAAAACACTAAGCCAGTGGAACCTCCCATTAGCCCCAGTCAAGGGTTGCAGACTAGGTGGGGATTCTCTTCCTTTTCCCAAGGCATTGGTAGTCTTAGGTCAAGGAGGGAAGGGAGTGGGGCCCACAGAGAGAGCCAAGTCCTCCATATGGCAGGTGGGAGGCTCTGTGAACCAGATGCTCCCCATCTCTGTCTGAGAGGGATGTCCTTTGTTTGCCCCTCCCTGAGATCATTTCTGTCTTTTAGTGCAAACTGGACCTAACAGGTCTCCAATAATGCACTACAACATTTAAGTACCCAGTTGATTAGTCTGTTTTGCTAGAATAGTATTTCAGCAATTATTGCTTGTATTTATATGTCGAAGGAAAGTCTGGCATGAAGTAAATGGCTAGGTCAGGAAGTTCTTGGATTTGAGAAAAGTTTAGATGCTAAGCATAGAATGTCAAAGCTTTTTAAAATTTTATTATATCTGTGTCTCACCTTTCTCCCGTTGTGCAACTCAAGTGATGCCATCCCATCACTTGGATGCTTTGTGTAAATTTTCTTCCTTGGAAATGTGTCACAGTACCACATCCTTCAGCCATAATTTGTATTTATTATGTTTATTTCCTACCTTTTAAACAAAAGAAATCCAAAGCGGCATTTTGTCCTCACAAGAACCCTGTGAGGTAGATTAGGCTGAGAGTCAGCGACTGGCTCAGAATTACCCAGTCCAACTTTCTGTACTTTTAATGAGTTTCTCACCTGCCTTCCAGAAATTGGAATTAGAACCATTTCTTGCCAATATCCTTTCAGTCTAGCTCTCCTGTTGAGCTGAACACCCTGGGGCTTTATCACTAATAGAGCAGATACTTGCATTTTCTAGCTATCTTCTACTCCCAGATCCATGCGTTCTTTTCCATAGTAGTCAACCTACAAGGCATCTTTGGCAAGCAACTTGTGGATGTTCTCTGGCTCTTCTCTTTGTAAACTGTGGAAGCCAGAAATTGGTTTTAGGCAGAAATTGGAAACACAGGCTGGCTGTATGCTTGTTGGGATGAAACAGTGAATTCGTGATTGATTGAACTGACTAGCACGTTCCAAAATACAATACTTGGGAATGGATTGTGAAAATTCTTGTTTTAACTTCTGTGACATTTGGTGCTTCCTCCTTTCACTGTAAATCTACACAGCAAGCCAAATTTTCTGAGACAAATGAAGGCAGCCCTTGGCTAGGACTGCCATTACCTGACACTACCAAGCAGGAAAGGGTTAAAGACAGAATAACTTGTGAGCTACTACATTGGCCCTGACTAAGACGAATGTCTAATTCACTCCCACCATCCTTACCGCTGCCAGTAATAAAAAGCTTGCTTCACATATTCACCCCACTGCAGACGTTTCTCTTAAATTAAATATCAGGAGGACATATAATAGCATGATTCCACGCCAAGCCAATATTATCAGATTGATGTCAGCAGTGATAATAGAAGAAGGATAAGTTGATGAGATTTCGTTTATTAAATAAAGGGGATGCTCAAAGAGGGAGAGCAGGGATTTCTGGATTTGGTAACTCTCAGTGTATCGAAATGTAGCGAGATCACCTTTTAGCTCTGTGCTTTATCTCAGGGAATGGCTGATGGAAGGAAACCTTTCGTTGCATTCAGGCCCAACATCTTTCTTATCTTTTGTCTACTTCCCTTCCTATTCATCCTCCAAGAAGAGCAATGTGACATGTATGGGGGTATCAGCGTTTTAATCTTGCAATAGCCCTATGGGAGAGGTTAGGTTGAGAAAAGTGATTTACCTGAGGTCACTCATTGAACTTCATTGCTCTGTAGGGATTTGAATTTAGGTCCAAATCTAATTTGTCTTACACACCACACAAGCTTATTATCCCAACATTTCTTAGGGCAAGATATAGCATTAAATTATTTAGCTAGGGGGCAGGAGCAGAAGAGACTATAGCTGTGCAACTTAGTCTTTCTTCCTGTTGGAGAGCAGAGAAGCAGCAGAAGTGGCAACTGCAGGTATGGGGAACCTGACCTTTCACCTTTGATGTTTTGTGGAATGGATGGTGATGAGCAGTTACACAAACCATGTATACTTTCCCCGCATGTGCCCACTCCTGGCATACTGTAGTAGTCAGTCCTTAATCCTACAGAAGCATGAAAGATGGAGTCAAGATCTTTATTCGCTGTAAAACATCAGCATTGGCTAATTGGGTAAAGATGATAAAAGGGATATCAAGTTTCTGCAACTACCCTGTTTTCCAAGAACAAGACCAGCAGATTACCCTGGGTGATTATTTTAAATGAAGGAGCTGGGGTTTCACATGGGCTCTTAGAAATCACAAGACTTGATCACAAACTGTTCACTTACAGAATGGTGCAGTATATTTGACCTTAATACTCAGCATCATGTTTCCACCTTCCCTTGAAGTTATAAAATGTTCGGTTAGATTATTAAAACAAACCTTCTGAGTTAAAAACCTAATTTTAAGAGTCTTAACTTTCCCAATGAATTGAAGGATTTTGTGGTATTTCCTGTCCTAGTTCTGTTTGGTATTGTTTCCAAGGGGCTCATTCAGGTGATTAGAACAATATTAAAATTGCAGTGACAGAACAAAATGCCAACCTTATGAGTTTCTGAAGCTCCTTGTTAAGTTCTTTCTTGCTTCAAAGTTCTGGAAGGTGTTTCATAGGATTTTAACTCTGTAGAACAATGGACTCCCTCTAGTTTTCACAGCAGCTGCTAGAGGTGACCTTCCCCTGCAAGGATGTGAGTTTGTGAGAAGCAGAGAGAACTGAAATCTGTTGACTGTGGCTTATCAAAAGTAAATTGCATTGCTGTTGGTTCTCCAGATGGAAAAGAGAGTAGAATGTTGCTCATAAATGCTCTTGAGTCTCTGGAATGAATCTGAAGCTACAAAACAGAAGAATATCCAACCAAAACCTTTCAAAGAAAAATCTAGGATCTATTCTGATTTTACTTGGTTACTGGGCTTCTGTCAGGAAGAGACCAGATGGTGTCCTTCAACTGGCATGCTACTTCTGTTGCTCCTTTCAGCTCATCTAGATGGGAATACATCCTTTGGAAAATCCTACATCTCTTTATGCACTAGATTTTTTTTCTAGAGATTACCCTCATTTGTCAAGCACTTGCAGGCGTAAAAGAACTTATGTAGTGGCCTGAGTCAGACCATTGGTCCCATTTAGCCTAGGAACCATCTATTCTAGCTAGCTACAGTTCGCTAAGGTGTGAGGCACAGGCCTTCCCTGGAACTGGGAATCTCATTTGAAGTGAAGATGTCTGAGAGAGAAGCCAAGTACTTCTGCATTGCAAAGCATGTGCTTTACTACTGAACTATGGTCTGCGTATAAGCAGGACATGGAGACAAAGAAGAACATGCATTATCATGTTTCTCATCACTACCGTATCAGGATCATAGTCATACCAGGGCTTGAACCAAGAAGCACCAGGTCTGGGATTGGCACCTTGCCAAGTGAGATACTATAGATTAAAAAGAGGCTGCACTTAACTGACCAACAGCATTGGTACTGTTGGTACCATTTCTTCGATTGCATTGATGAAATAAGTGAGAAGGGCAAGTCACAGATTTCTTTTCTTTTCCCTACAGGCGAAGAAACACTCAACCTATATGTGCAAACCTACAGGAAGCAATCCTGACTTGCTACAATGAAAACAGGCACCAAGTCCTCAATTGCTCAGAGCTGGTCAAGGAGTATCAACGCTGTGTTAGGTTAGCACAAAAGGTAATTGTGCTTTTCCTGCCAGATTCACTTTTGCTTTACTCCAGGGTGAATGTTCTTCTCTCATTGCTGCTATGTCAGATGATGGTACAAATCAATGAAAAGCTGCTGCCTCTATCCAAATCCCTCTCCTGTTCAAATACTAATAATTGGAGAGTTTCACATATTGTGAAAACAGGGGTATTTAAATTGGCTATCACAGATAAACTACTGAGACTCATGAAGGAAGGTAAAATTGATGGAATTAAGTTTATTTCATTGCTTCATTCCTATAGCATATGTAATAAGAATCCTATGAAGTAAGTTAGGCAAAGAGGTAGCTTCACATGTATTGTTGAATTTGGATCTGAGTTTAAAATTGGTACTTTATTATCTGCATCTCACTTCATTTCATTTGATCTTTACTGCTGTGACTAGATTTTGCACATGGCCGCAATTAAAGATGCAGTTCAGGGCTATACAACCATTTGCCATTGAAGAGTAAACTTCTTCAACATGTCATTGATCTGCAAAAATGCACCTCTATTTTTTTTTTCTGGAGAATAGATTCTTGTAAACCTGTGGTGCTCCTATGAAAGAGAAAGGGTTCTTCCTATTGTTGGTTCTTCCTATTTCCTTTTAATACACCAAATGGTTGCATTTTAGGATGAGACAAATACAGTCATGCCAGCTGTACCTCCACATCCCATGTCTTTGGTTTTAAGGTAGAACTAAACATTATGGCAGATATATGGGTGCTTCCAAGAATGGCATCTCTGTGTTGAAATGAATTGATCATAAATCAACATCATTTTAAATAATGGGTTAAATCTCCAAGGAAGGCATTCCAGTTAAAATAATCTACTTAAGCCAAGTTCCTTACTTTCAAATCTATTTCCTGAGCAACCATGCATTCTAGCTGGTTGTTCTAACAACTAGAAAACTTTGGTTTGCAACCAGATAGAACTTTTATGTAACCTAAAGGCCATTGTTCCAAATGGTGCAGTTCATGCTGCAGAATTATGCTGAATTGTATACAAGACATGTATACATGGCAAGAGCATATACTTGAAGGTTAAAGATTCAGTCTTATGTACCCTCAATGGAATTAGTAAGCACTGAACAAACAGCAAGAAGTGTTTTCCCTGCGCTAAAAGTCAGCATCTATATATCTTTGTTGATAATCATAAATAATAATTCCAAAATTGAACACATACTAAGCAGTAAGTAGTTGGGCATAATATGGGAGTATAATATGATGCAGTGGTGCTCACTGAATGGTTCTGGTGTGATACAGGGAGGCTTGGCACAGATTTTAATGTATGTTTATAACCTATGTGTCTTTTCTTGAAAATTAATGAATAGAAGCTGGAAAAAAAATGAAAATATGGGATAAATGCATATTCTTCCCTGACCTTTGAACTCATCATCCTAGTCAAGCAATTCATGAGGATAATTGAAATTGGCCAGACTGTAGTTGTGAATGTTGCCATCAAGTTATCTCTAATGTATGGTGATTCTGTGATTGAAAGCCCTCCAAAATGTTCTATCCAGGACAACCCTGCTCTTTTTTTGTAAATTCAAAGCCATGGCTTCCTTTTTGAAGTCTGAAGTGTTGATGGGAAATTTGGTCCTATCCTAAGGCAACCTTACAACAACGTAATTAGCAGGCTAAAGCACTACCTGAGAATTTGTTATGGTATATTTTGAACTGGGATCCTCTACCTGTATGTCCCACAGATGTCTGGCTTTTGTCATGTTCAGCAAGCCAATCTGAAGTCAGCCAAGAACGTAAGGAAGGCTCTTCTGCATTTTGTAGAAACAAGCTATTGAATCCTTTATTTCTAACACATTTTGAGTATGGGCAGGATTCCCCTTTTTTGGGGCAGGGTCAAACTTTAAAAGAAAATGTCCTACATTGCTTTCTCTAGCCCAGAAAAGGCATGCATTTTGTAGCACATTCGTGGGGGATATAAATGTTTTTTGGCTACATATATCCATGGATCACAGAATCAGCTCCTTGATTTGCATATAAACAGCAAAAAGATACACCACATATTGCAATGCACATATTGCAAACTTCATGCCTTTTCTCAAGAAAGAATAATCTCTATGTCAGAAAAAGAAAGTATGTGACAGAACCCTGACAATATGGTCAGGGAAAGTAGGCTGCATAATCCAGAGTCTTGATTCTAGTGCAGAAATAGAGTCAATCTGATCTCAGTATGTGTTTCCAGATATATTTGATAGTCCAAGTAAAACCTGTCAAGGATTAGCTCAAAATTGGCCTTACACAGAACGCCTTTGAATACCTTAGTCAGGATTAAGGAATGACTAGGTTTGCATGACCTGATAAGTAACTACGGATTGTTTTTATTATTTATTTGTTGTGTTGTTTGAATCTAGTTGAGGTGACTTATGATTTATCATTGTTGTCAACCACAGTAAGAGGAAATGGTCTGTTCTAGGATTTGTTTCTACCATAATCATTTGTTGTGATGTCCTAACTAGCTGTTAGGATGATTGTTGATGCCTGAAGAATCCTACACATATGCCAGACAAGAGTGACAAAGCAAGCAGCCGGTCCAGTCATCCAGCCTCTAGTCCTGACATCTGCCTAGCAACACAACTCACCGCTAGCTTTACTTTAACAGGCTTTCTCTTCTTTTAAGTACTACTTGAGTTGTAAGGAGGAGTATAACTCAGAAGGAGCAGTATTTGAATAGATATCAAACAGGAAAACTAGGACATTATCGTAGGAACTTTCCTTTAGAAGGGCACCAGCAAAGCCTGCAGTCTTTGGCAGAGGAGCACCACTCTGAGACACAGCAGCATTTCAATTAGTCAATAAAGAAATATTTTAATTGTAGAGTGCTTTTTATTTTTACAACCAGAATGCCAAAAATTGCCTTGATTTTTCTTCCAAACAAAGCATGCTTTTAATATAAGAAGGGCAGATTGCAAGTGGAGAACTGTACAAGTAGATGGTGTGGGCGAAGTGGGGAGGGGAGCTGGGGAGCAAGCAGAGGTCTGGAAAATGGGGTCAAGATGGAGCTGTGACTGCAGGAGTGAGAGGGGCTTGCAGGTGAAGGGAGGGATGGAAAGGATCCCGGCCGGACCAGCAACAGGCGGGAGGCTGGCTAGATGGGAGAACTGCTGGAGACACAGGGGCACAAGGTGTGTGAGAAGCAGCAGCAAAAGAGGTGCACTGCTGCGCAGATCCAGGCCTGGGGGCAAGACGTGTGCACAACCTCAGCTGCGTGCTAGTCAAGGTGGGAGCAAGTGCTGGAGAGCTGCGGAAAGGAAAGCGAGAGAGGCTTCCGTGCTGGGCAGTCAGAGATCAAAAGCGGCTGTTTGGGCTACAGGCTCCAGACCGTGTGCAGGAGGGTGCATAATGTGCTCATCATCATCATCATCATCATCATCTGTATGGTAGAGCAAGCGGGAGCAAAAGGAGGAGGAGGAGCATAAACTGAGCATAAAGGATAGATGGTAAGATTGGGTGCTGGTGGCTGAGTTAGGAGCAATTCAAGCCATAGTTTGTAGCACAGGTGCCAGGGACAGTTGTGGGGGTGGATGGAGGAAATATTTCTCTATGGTGACCAAGACTGCTGGGTAAATGCAGGTAGAGTAACAAGCAGAGAAATATGTGGCAGCGTATGCAGGAACCCTTTTTTTCCAATTGAAATAGGGAGTAGAAGGGGTATTTATAGGCTGTGGAGTGTGGAAGAAAGGGTTAAAGTTTCCTGCAGGAGAAGGGAGAGGGGCGCACTCAGCAGGTCAGTTGGGAACAAACTATCTACAGAAGAAGGGAGTGATATCCTCTGGGGTGCCTGCCTTGAGGACAGGTAGGACTGGGAAGAACAAAACCATAAGGATGACCAGAAACAATGACAGGCTGGGTTTGCATGACATAACGAGCAAACAACAATAAAAAGGTTGCTTGTTGTATAGTCTGAACCCACCCGTGGTGACTGACCATTTTGAACCAAACACAGTAAAGCACAGTAGTCTGTTCTAGAGCTTCTACCTACTACAATGTCTTGTTGTGTTGTTTGAATTTGAATGGCACAACCCATCATTGATAGAAACAAGGTACCTCTTGGCAGGAGCAACCAGTCAGAAAGCATTGCCAGCAGTTGCCCCAGTTTAGCGCAGCTGTTGGAGGCATCCCCATTTCCTCCCACATCCTGCTCTTAGAGAGCCTTTTGACTGTTGGGCAATATTGGATGGATGGAGCCAGACCTAGAAGAGACCTTATATCTGGAGCAGCAACTAAGCCCCTCAGTAACACCTGCTCCCACTTGTGCCCTAGAGGCTTACTGTCAGGTAGGAGTAAGTGTGTGTGTGTGTGGGGGGGTATCCACTGTCAGAGGGAGGAACTTCATTCTTCCCCGTGTGTCCCCTGGGATACCACCAGGAGAAATGAGAGAGAAATTGACAAAGGGAGAGAGCAAAGCAATTACAATGAGCCTGGTTAGTGATTGGGCTCATTGTCAGTGCTCGACACTTAATGCTAAGCTATGGTGGCAATTTACCACAGCCGTTTGCCATTACAAGTGACCCTGTCCATAGTCTGCCAGAACCAACATGGTAACCAACCACCAACCATGGTAACCGATCTATTGTTATTTGTTGTGATGTACAAGCCCACCCAATGTATCTCCCATAAGGATGACAGTAAGTTCAGGCAGGTGAAGGATTTAAACATTCTGTGAAATTTGTGTTGTGCAGAAGAAGGGTTTATAGCATCAACTGATTCAGTATCTGATGCCAGGCTGACCAAGCATCTTGTTGGAGGCTGTCATAGATTGTGGGACTTCAGATTACAAAGGAGGGACATATGCTTGCAGGCAGAAGGTTGAAGTGATTTCATTGTGGTGTGAGGGGAAGATGTGCTTCTAAAATAGGGAGAAGATGAGGGTGTGTGAGGAGAGCCTTTTTTCCTTTCCATTAACATTGTGAAGGGAAAGCTGTGTGCCTGATTTAAGTATAACATGAAATAAACTGCCAGCCAACTCCCAGAAGAAGCCTCGACAGAAGGAGATGGAAAAATTGTCAGGATATATTAGCTCAAATGTTGTTGCAAGTCCTGGTGGATTTTCTCCCTTCCTGTTTACAAAGAAGGTCTTTGTATGTCTGCAAATCAGCAAGGTTAAGGCTGCCAGAGAAAGGGCTTTTCTCTGGTATCTTTTGAAGTCCCCAACTCCCAAAACGTGTGCTTTTCTTTTTCTTCTTTGGCTTTAAAGTAAGGCAGGTTCTGCATTGCTGTTGCACAATCCTCCCCCCCCCCCCACAAGTAGCTCTCTACGAAATACACCTCATCCCTTGCCAACCTCTGACATGCAAGCTTCCCCTCCTGCCTCCTGTAAATCAGTCTTGTAGTCTTTTTCCCCCTCTTTGGAAGTATATCTTTAGCAAATGCATTTACCAATACATCTTTATAGCACACAGTGCAGAAGGAATGTGATTACTAAAGAAGACAGATTGCATTAAATTTCCGCATATTTGCAGGCTGCTGCTCCAAACCACTTTAAAAAAGGCCTGGGAAACTGCCAGCCAAAGCCCCAACATGACATTCTTCTAGAGTAAATTGGAAGTTGAGTGACTGGTAACAGCAGAGGGCACTGAAAGATCCTATTAACTTGAAGGAGTTTCTTTTTTAAAACCCATGTCCAAGATTTGCCTAGTTCAGAAGGTCTTCTGTGTAGTTCAGAAGTCCTTCCATGTATAAGCCCTGCTAGAAGTTCTTCTTCAGATCTGGAAGAGAAATGTGATATGGGGGAGGGGAAACATATGTCATGCTAACCTACCATGGCAATAAGTCATGGGGACTTAGTTGTAGAAACAACCCATGATGCACCCAACAGATGATCAGGCTTATTGTGGGTTGTTTTCCCCCTTCATACACATTCATTGTTCAGACGGTATCCCAGAAAACGTGGTAGCTGAAGCTACCCTATCTGTTTTACCTACTGCAATTGTGAGCACTTTTTGGCTTGCCATGACTTCCCCCCCCCCCCCCCCCCCCCAGAGATTGTAACAGTCCCTCCAAAGAGTCCAAGCACCTGAGTAGTTTGAACATGGAATTATACATATGCAGTCTGTCTAAACTGCCCTGTCTGGCCCTTCATAAATTCCTGTTTTCAAAATAAGTTCTAGTTCTGCCAGCCATCACAAGTAAGTGTTAGTGAAAAGTCATGGGTTACACCTTTTCATCTTCTCAGTCACCTGAGTAGATGCAAATGGGTAAAATATGGGTAAAATATGGAATCCATAGGGGGAAACATACTCAAACCAACCTCATACAAACAAGGAAAAATGTGGCTACCCCTTTTACAAACTGCTGTTACTCACACCTTTGCTTTGCATTGATAGCTATCCTTTACTTTGCTTTGAATTGGCAGGTCTCCTTTTGACAGCTGTCACATCAAAGCAAATGGCGGGGGGAAACTATCTGGAGCCTTTCTGGATCAATGTGCAGGGTTGCACTTTGACAGTAGGTACCTACCAGGAGATTGGCCTGGGGAGCCTTCCCATTTTGAACCTGGAGTAGCATGCATTTGCACACTAGTGCAAGTGCAACTACATTTTTAAAAAAAATATGTACATTCAGATCATAATTAAAATGGTGATGAGCTAGTGAGAGCCTTTGCAATGTATTGCTTAGGCACTTTTGAGGGGCTGTCGCTGGTGGTGGCACAAATGTGATTTGCAAGAATGACATGGCAACTCACTGTAGGTCATCATATCATGAAAATCAGGTCACAGACTATGAGCTATAATATTGCTCCAAGGCAGATAAATATGTATGTTTCAAAACTAAAATTCAAGGTTCCTTGTGATCTAGCAAATATCAGAAGATTTCTATACCCCTTTATCCCCAGATGCTCCTCTTTCCTCTAGGCCTGCTTCATGGCCATGCCTTGTATGTAATGTTGAAGTGAGGCATAGACTGGAATCCACAGTTCTTAGGCCCTGCCCATAGCTCTGTTCTCTCCCCAAGTCAATTCTGAGCGACAATCACTTAGGTCAATTTTACCCATGTCGACACATTCCAAGGATATATTCAGCACATGCACTTGATTAGAACCCATTGATTTAAGAACTAATAGGTTGTTGTCATGCATGAGTAGGAGAAAGCCTCCCCCTCCTGCTTTTGCTCAGCAACCCACAATTGAATCAGCAAACCATGCTCAGCTCTTGCTGAGTGTGACACCTGAACCCGTTCCGCACTAGAGGCTAAAGAGCCCAGGTTGACCCACAGAATGTTTTTGTACTAACCATGGGTTGTAGAATAAAGCAAAAAAGGAAATGTACCACAGGCACTGTGCCCCATGTCTCCAACAACCCATCATTTTTTTGAAAATTGATGGGTTCTTGTTACATGTGAGCAGCTCCATGGATGTGATGTGGGCTTAGTGGTAGGATTGACACAATCCACTTTTATTGCACTACACATGCAAAGATTTGTGTGAATTGGGATCCATCACTGGTTTTCATCTCCTTTTAATGTAAGTATCTCCAAAAAGCACCCCATCAATATAGGTTTGCAGTTATCTTCTCAAGAAAGAAATATACCAACTGACTTCTGTTGTTTGGGGATGCTTTGTTGTCTCTGGAGCGTGGTTTCATATCTCTGCAGAATTTCAGACATGATCACCAGAAATTGCTGCTTTTAGGTCTAAATAAAAGTGGGGATAATACTGCAGCTGTAGGAGGGGCAGTTTCTAGTGTGGCTTTTCAAATTATCTGTAGTTTATTGACTGCAAGATTTATCAGGAGTGTACCACAGCTTGTAGGCAATTAGGATAGAATGTTGATGCGGCAATCTTCTCCAGCGTTTTCTCTTCTGCCAACGGGGGGCATCAGAATTTTTCTTAATGTGTTTTTTGGATATAGAAAAGGAAATGTTTGTGCTTGAGGTAAATAAGAAAAGATTGACACACTGCTTCCCACTGTCCTCCTCATCAACAATTGTATGGACTAGATATGGTGGCTTTAAATCCCAAAATAAGAGACAGTGGGTTGGGGAATGTGGATATTATGCTGCTCTATATACAAGTTATAATTTCCCATATATTCATCTTAGGTTGCATGTGCTTTGGGATCAGGAACTGATCTAAGTATTATTAATAGTTGCTACCTTCCGCCAGCCTTTGGTATAGGCTGGCTTAGAAATAATAAACAACTGGCTAACATTGTTTTGTAATTAAAAGTTGAAACCAATCAAAAACATGAATAGTCTGTTCACATAGTGTTTATAAAAGAAGATATAAGAACAATATGATATGATTTAAGGTATTAAAATCTTAATCTTAAATAGATGTGCTATACAGATGTGTTATATAATCTTAAATAGATGTGAGAGCCAGTGTGGTGTAGTGGTTAAGAGCCTGGGACTGGGACTCAGACGACCTGGGTTCTAGTCCCCGCTCAGCCATGAAGCCAACTGGGTGACTTTGGGCCAGTCACACTCTCTCAGCCCAACCTACCTCACAGGGTTGTTGTGGGGATAAGAGGAGGAGAATAATGTAAGCTGTCTTGAGCCCTTTGTAGGGAAAAGGCAGGATATAAATCGATAGATAAATAAATAAATAAAAGGTTTTTATAAATTCTTCCCTCATTAGTGGACTTTCTTCTTCCACTTTGAGTTTCTTTTCACATAATTAAATGGAACAGGACTTTTATATGTGTTTATACTGGCATGATTCATATGTGATACTAAGACATGGTTTATTTACCATGGTTTGTTTCTTTTTCCAGGGCCCTAGCATGGTTTGTTTCCTTCCTCTTTTACCCACTGTCTCTCTGTACCCTAACTGCCTTTAGGGCACTACACAACTGGCATACAAAGAGGCTGAGTTTTTGATCACTTTTGCACTCTGCCCCTGTAGCTAGGCAAAACAGCCCAAGGTTCCAGATTTGCCTTATCAATTGATACAGACAATTAGCCTGACTGTAGGGGAGGGGGCTTGTGAAAGTTTTGCTGTATTTATATGTTTTCTGTTCTTATATGTGTTCTGCACACAAGGCAAATAGCAATGTGTTTGTATGATATGGAGGGGCAGGGAATAAATTAGGAAGACAGCATAGAGTGATACTGCTTAGATCCCGCTCATCCTCAGGCCCCAGTCAAAGTCTCTGACTTGGTTCACACACATCATCAATCCATGGTTG
>NW_025336346.1:19383105-19390172 GCF_004798865.1 Varanus komodoensis
CAACCATGCTAATATAGCTTGTTATCCATGAACAACCAGGACAATAATTAATGGTTTATTATAAACTCTGCATTGTTTAAAATGTGGGCTGTTTTTACATATTATCCCAGAATCTTTAGTTGTTTCAGCAAGCTGCAGAGGTGGTGGGAAAAGTGGTAAAAAAGAGAGCCTATGCTCTTCATGCCACTGCTACAACACTGCAAAGACATTTGGGACACAAGGAGGGAGCTGGTAAAAGAGGAAGGAAGCAACCCTGGGACTAAGAAAACAAACTGTGGTTTGTTTAATAATCTGCTGGACAAACTCTGAGAAGAGCAACAAACTATGGGTTAAGGAAAGCATAGGTTGCCCTTAATTGCAAACCAGCTCTCTCTCTCTCTCTCTCTCATTAACACACACACATGCATGCAAACACACACACAGAGCCCTACTTTCACCTTTAAAAATGAACTTGAGGAGATCCCACTTGCCCTCTTGAAACTCTATTGAGTTTTGTCTGGTCGTGCCCTACAGCTCCTTGAAACATCCCTTGTCACAGTGCTTCATTGTATATTCCTTCCTGCTGCAGTTACTTTGTCTGTGTATTGTCCCCTGCCATACTACTCATTACTGTATGGGTGTATCGGAGGGCACTTCTCACCTGGAATGCATGCCTAGACTCCATAGTATACAGGTAGAGTTTCACATACACTATTCTAGAGTTTATGATAGTACTTCGCAAATGATAAAATGTGGTTTTTATAAAAACCCTCCCCACAACTTAGGGTTTCACTTTTTGAAAAGCAGAAAGAGTCTATAAAGTTTATATCATAACTTCAGTTGCAGCCTCTTTTCTTTTGTTTGCATTTCTCCCTGTCTTAATGAAAATGTATGCCTCTAATTTCTTGCATATTTGAATGAACACTTTAAAAGCATTACATGAGAACTTCCATACTATGCAGAAAAAGATAGAAAATGTCTGAATAATATCCCAGATTATTGATAAAGGCTCTTTGAGTTCTGCTGTGAAAACCACAAATTCTGTAGCCAGAGCCCTATATCTGCTGTTCTATTGAATTATGCAAACTGGGCAGACTTGAGTAGATTTTTGTTAAAATTTGCATACTTGCCTAATTTGCACAGCTGCAGTTTTGTTTGTTTTAAAATTTGTGACTTTATGTTTTGTCAGAAGGGAAGGATGTACACAATAAGTTCCTCTCCAGAAGTGGTTCAAAATAAAATCATATCTTTTCTTCTTTCATTGTCAGTTACCATCATTCCCCCAAGCCTTACCCCTTTGCCTGACCTAAGGAAGTGCAGCAGAAATAACCATTGAAAAATATGCTTGACTGACCTCCTACTGCTATATCCCCGCAAAATTATTGTCCACAACTAAGTAATAACTAGCAACTGCTCAGTTTACAATGAAAACCTGTTGCTGTTGTTTATTTTTAACTTATAGGCAATACAAAGTGATATAGGCAATACAAAGTTGCTAGAAAAATTGTTTCCATACACCATCAAGAAACTTGAAATCTGACTCCAAAGCCATAGGGATCATGAACTGCCAATAGCTTGATCCCAACCATCCCACTTGTTTTCTGAGAATCTAGGTCAAGGAGGATCCTGTGATCCTCCGGGTGTTTTGAGCTACAACTCCCATCTGCCATAACCAGCAGAGGCAATGGTGAGGGGTGAGGGGAGTTATAAGCTGAAACACATGGAGGGCCACAAATTACGCATCTGATCTAAAACAGAATTTCTGCATATCGAATAATATGTTCCAACGGATTACATTTGTTTGTGCCCCAAAATCACATTCCTCAAGATGAACATGGCAAGGCCCGTAAGTCAACAATGTTCAATTAGCTGATTAGTACAATGAAATACCTCGGTGAGATCTCCTTCTGTACAGCCTAGGCAATTATGGTATTGTTATATCTGTCAAATACTATGTGGTTCTGCTATGAAAAGCAGAATGAAGTCAGAAATGATATACTAATGTTGTTTAGCCTGTCATGTTCGATTGCATACATGTCCATTTTAGTGCATGTATGTACCGTGTAAATGTTTTGAGGGGCTGTGATTGGCTGCAGCATCCCTATGAGAGCCTTGAAATGAAATCAGTTAAAATTACGTGATCACCAAATGTGATTATTTTACACTTGGTTTTCATGCTTTTCATTACGTCAAAGTGGTTTTCACATAGGAAATATGTTGTAGTTGAAGCAGCCCTTAATGTAATTTCTCTTTAATTTAGAGTAAATATTTATGTTTTTGTCTCAACCCAAACATATTCATTCTCTTAAAAGACCTGGAACTCTTGACAAGATTGGAAGTCAAGCTCTGGATCAAGACTGGTATATTTTGTATAGGCCATATAGGAAGCTGGAATATACCAGATAGGTCTGTTTGTCCATCTCATCCAAAGGTGGAGAATTACTTTTGTGTGCCGTCTTTAGACTGGATGACATCAGGGGGCATGGCCACACCTTGCCACCTTCATCAAATCCCTGGCTGAAGTGACAGCTAGAACTTTTCCTACTGGTGCTTCATCTGGGCAGCCAGTTGCACATGTTCTTCACGTTCTGCATGAAGCACACTTAACTGTTGCTTCTACGAGAGCCATAATGGTTGAGAACAAGGACGCTTCTAGTCCAGCATTCTCCTCACACAGTGGTCAGCCACCCGCCTGTGGGAAATCCACAAACAAGACAGAGGTAGAAACACCCTCCCAGCCATATGCCCTGAGCATCAGGTGTACATAGGCATAGTGCCTCTGATACTGGAAGTAGCACATAGCCTATCAGGACTAGTAGCCATGGATAGCCTTTTCTCCATGAATATGTATGGAAAAAAACTGTCCTATGAGGAGAAACTGAGAAAAGTGGCCATGTTCGACCTTGAGAAGAGAAGACTGAGGGGAGACACGATATCTCTCTATAAGTACCTCAAAGGCTGTCACAAAGAGGAAGGTCAGGTTCTCTTCTGGCTGATTCCAGAGTTCAGGACTTGGAATAATCAAGTCAAGCTGCGACAACCCAAATTCAGACTAGATATCAGGAAAAGTTTCCTCACTGTCAGAGTGGAACCAGCTGCCTAGAGAGGTGATGGGCTCTCCCACACTAGAGACATTTGAAAAGAAACTGGACAGCCATCTGAGTGGGTTTGTGTAAATTAGTGTCCTGCAATAGCAGGGGGTTGGACCTGATGGCCTTCATGGCCCCTTCCAGCCCTGCAATTCTGTGAGTCTATGATTATATGTCTAGTCCCCTTTTAAAACCCTCCAAAGTGGTGGCATCACTACCGAGCACCAGCTGAGTGCACAATTAACTTCATTCCTGCTTCTGCTTTCTCATGCAGGGAAGGACATTTAGCTAGTGCTTGCAGGAACTTTGAACCCAGAGCTTAGATAACAAGGAGATTCTTTTCACTAAGTCCCTCTTAGGCCCCAGGCAAGGAGAGGAATGGGTAGACCCAGGGGTAGGCCAAGCCTCCACAGACTGGATGAGCAAGCTTCATGTTCCAGAGCTTCCACATGCCAGAGCTACTCCACTATTTTCTGTCCTGTTGCCAGGGAGTCTCCAGAGTCTCGGGTAGTACTTCAAATCACCTACCTTAATCTGAAGTTGCTAGGAGCTGAACCTAGAGCCTTCTATGTGCACAAGGCCATTCTGGAAGGATTCCAGTGGACAGTGGTGATATCATAGGCAATGAGGTTAATCCTAGACATAATTACTGCTGATTGAAAATGTTTCCTGCTCATGCTTTGACATGTTGATGTGATCTTGTGAATATGTAGTTAACCTGCTTCCACATAATCTATTTGCACAATATATATATGTTAGGTGGATGGCACAAAAAGGAAGCAAAATTGCCACATTCGAATTGATCCTCTCTCTCCACGATAATTTGCTTTGAAGCATCAGCTACCTGCAGAGCTGGGCTTTTTGATGCAATGTATGTATTGCAACATTCTGTTTTAAGCTCAACTCTTAGCTTTCTGTAGATTCCAGATTGTTGTAGCATTCCTTGATTTTAATCCTCCTTTCTTTCACCCTGCATTTGGGCAATTGCTGTGGTGATAATGCTATTGGAGGAGTTTATGACTCAATAAATGGCCCCCCACAAGGGAATGAGTGAAGAGGCCGCAAGCAGCAAGCAGCTGCTGTTTATTTAGTCATAAACACTGAGGAGAGCATTACTGGATTAACTGTACCCCGGTGTTCTCCTGGCCTGTTTATTTGCATAGGTGAAAATAATCCGCACTGTGCTTCTAATTGTAAAGGATGAATAGCTGAAGATAGGTTACTGTTTAATTCCCTAAGGCAGAGGTTCTTGTTCCAAAGCATCACGGAGCAGCCCATACGCAAAAGCTTTTTGTATGCTCTGACGTTCATTGATGGATAAACTGAAAATATAGAGCTGCCTGAAAGGACATAAACTGCCATCTTAATATATGAGGCATGTCCAAGAGCAAAATGCTGGCCTACTTAAAATGGAAATGGCTGCTGCATTTGCTCAGCATTTATGAAGCTGGAGGCATAGGTTCTTCATTTTCTTTTCTGTTGCAGAGCTTTGCAGACACTTGGTGCTTCCATAACCTGGCATAGCTAGGTTATTATCCTGTCCAACAAGTGTTCCACATATGCATTGCACAATCTACCCAGGGCTGACATGCATCATGTTTCTCCTGCTGAGATTTGCAAGCAAATAGTTCAATAAAAAAATCTCTGAAGGGTTGTACTTCTGGTGTCCTACCATTCCCCTTGACCATCCAAAACACCTCAGCTGCTGATATCTATTCATTCATGAAGTGGGCCTTCCTTCAGATGAATTCTCTAAAACATATTTAATCAGATTCAACACAAATTTTTGGCTGCCCTGTGGGATGACCTTTGCTAGGAGAAGGACGGGGAGTGCATCCCTGTTGGTTTTCCTGGACCTCTTATTGGCTTTCGATACCATCAACCATGGTATCCTTCTAGATAGGCTGGCCAGATTGGGAGGCACGCTCTGTGGTGGTTCTACTCCTAGCTAGCTGGCCATTTCCAGAAGGTGGTGCTGGGGGAGTATGATTTTTCACTGTAGCTATTATGCTATGGAGTGCCACAGGGCTCCATACTTTTCCCTGTGTTGTTCGGCAGTGAACTGCTGGGAGAGGTCATCCAGAAGTTTGGGTTGAAGTACACTGATGATACTCACCTCTAATTCTTCTCATCTGATCCAGGTATGGTTTTCTCTGTGCTGAACCAGTGGCTGAGTAAGATGATGGATTGGATGAGGGCTAATAAATTGAATCTGAAGGCAGACAAGACGGATGTGCTGTTGGTAGGTGTGTCTTTGTCCAGTTGGATAATGTCTTCCCTGTTCTTGATGGGGTTGCACTCCCCCTAAAGGACAGAGTTTAGAGTTTGGGGTGCTTTTGGAACACCAGGTAAGCTCCGTGGCCAGGACTGCCTTTTATCAGCTTCAGCTGATTTTCCAACTTCACACCTATCTGGACAAGCAAAACCTAGCAACAGTGATCTGTGCCCTTGTAACCTCTCCTCTGGACTACTGTAATGCACTTTATGTTGGCCTTCTGTTTAAAAATGGTTCAGAAACTGCAGTTGGTTCAGAATAGAGCAACCTGCCTCTGAATAGGAACTCGAAGTCATGAGCATATAACTCGTTTTATACCATCTAAACTTGTTTATTGAAGTCTGGGCCTGCTTTAAGGTGGTTTAGGACCTGGAAGTCTGACAGAATGTTTCTTCCATATATGCCTGCCTGGACCATAAGTTCACCATCAGAGGTTCTTCTCTGAGAGTCCTCTGTGAGAGATGAAAGAAAGGTGGCTGCTCAGAGAAGGGCTTTTTCAGCAGTGGCACCCCAGCTATGGAACCTATATAAGTATATAAAGTATACACTATATAAAGTATAACATTTATACTTTTCAGTGCCAGGCTAAAACTTTTTTATTCTCTCAAATATTTTAACTGCTGAAATTTTATATTCTGTTTTAGCTTATATTATGACACTGAGGTTGGACTGTTTATTTTGATTTGTGATTTAACCAATTTTTATTATTATTGTTACTGGTTCATATGGATGGTTTTATGTTTTGTTTTATTGTTATCAAGTTAAATAGCCTTTTTATTGGTTACTGTTTATCTTTTGTGTTGGTATTTTATATTTTGAAGTGTTTTAATGTGATCTAAACCATTTGACTAAAGGAATGATATAAAAGCACTTTAAATAATTAATAAATAATAAAGTTTCCCCGCTATCTTCACTCAGGTTGTCATCACTGTTGACTCAGTGATGTCATCCCCTTCACTATCAACTCCCTTATTAAACCATAAGATTGAATTCTAGCAGTCAGAAAAGGATGCTTATAAGCTATCATCATCTGTATAGAAAACAAACCATTTGAGGGGAGAAGAAGCTAACGTGGATCAGAGAAGCCATAAAGCGGGCATGATAGCATCTTCACATAGTGGAAAAGCTATCACACAGAAGAGGCCAAAGACTTGTTCTTTACTGCCTTAGAGGACAAGAATGGATCCAGTGGTTTTCACTCATCAGAGGACAGATTTTGATTGAATACCAGGTGATATTTCTGACTGTAATAGCAGTTTGGCAATGAAAGCAATTACCTAGAGAGGTGGTAGAGTCTTTCTTGCTGGAGGACTTCAAGCTGAGGCTGGGCAACCTTCTGTTAGAAATGCTTTAGCTTTCGATTTCCTATATCAAGTATGCAGTTGGACTCCATGGCCTACAAGATCCTCTCCAACTGTGATTCTATTTAGTCCAAACTCCTTGAGTTTCCTATACCATGAGTCAGCTAGAATTCCAACCAGATAGCCAATTGCATTCCAAATAAATTTTCAAAGCTGTTTGGAAACCTTCAGAATCTTAATGGGTCCACCACCTTTGCAAGGGCAGTATGCTATGCTATGCTAGTCACAAAGTCATGTCCAGCCCCTCCTGTCCCCATGGACAACATTCCTCCAGGCCTTCCTGTCCTCCACCATCCCCCGGAGTCCACTCAAGCTCACACCAACTGCTTCAGTGACTCCATCCAGCCACCTCATCCTCTGCCG